>NC_061118.1:83905446-84095672 GCF_002878395.1 Capsicum annuum | reverse complement strand
GTTTTTATTAACCCTATGCATGTGATAAAAAAAATAATATACATCCATTACAACAACAACAACATACCCAGTGTATTCCCACCAAATGGGGTCGGGGAAGGATAAAGTGTACGCAGTCCACAGCACTACCTCAGATGAAGTAGAGAGGTTTCTGATAGACCCCCGGCTTAGGACAGATAACAATATAATAAACAAAACACATAAAAGCAAACAACAACAAAGGAGAAATAAAAAAAGCTAAAAATAAAATACTTAATACCTTAAATCTCTATGCTTAGTGTGAACTAAATTCAGATATTGCAAACAAAAATTTAAATATTGAAAGCCAATGCGCACACACACAAGGGCAACACAATATTCCCAACTTAAAAAATTATAGTGTCCTCACTACATAACACAAAAGCATAAGAATTGTCAAAGGGGCTCCCTAAAAATGAATCGAGGACTAATATGAAAGTTGGACCCACTGTCATAACCGCAACGTAATCAGTGCAATCGTGATAACGCGATCGTGATCCTTGGATTACGGTCGCAGTACCTGAGGCATTCTGCTCCTCTTTTTTGCCCTATTTTTCTGCATGGCTTCCATACTTTTAAACTTGATTTCCCCCTATTTTTGGCTTTCAATCTATCTAAAACACCTGCAAAGCATCAAAATTATATGAACTAATAAAAAATAAATGGCATAAATATGAAAATGATAGGTTGCCTCACATTAAGTGCCTGATTTAACATCATTGCATGACATCTATTCCTTTATCCTTTATTTCTCCTATTAGAGTATTTAAATCATCGGCCCAATTTTAGATCAACATATCTTCGAGGTACTTGGGGAAAAGGTAAGGATTCAATGAGACATTCTATCTCACCACTTCAAAGACTTGAACCTTTTATCCAACTTCACACCAAACTTTGGAGTAGGCTCATTAGGTATCGATGAGAACATCATTAATCCACTAGTCAGATAGTGGATTTTTCACTTCTTAGCCTTCAAGTGAGAGACTTCATTTTGCCTTTTTTGGAGTAAGATACTATAAAATGTAGGGGTTTTATTCCTCATTGCTAAAATTCTACATTTGCTTGAGTGGTTCGACTTCCATCACTTCCGCCAAACATAATGTCGAAAAGTGATTGGAATGAGGTTGTCTTCCCCTTTTTAGAGTTGTATTCTTCTTGACATTCTTATCCTAAAATGAACTAGAGTTTTTACGAAGGATTTTCTTACATTTTTATGCAACTCTAGTATCATTTCCTGAATTTCAACATCCTTCATTATTTTTGGTTTGGTTGGTAGGAAAATCACCAAGAATTCTTTAATATCAAGGTCACCCCCATCTTTTTTGGAAACCACTTTAACACAATCATGCATATTCATTTGAATTTGGGCATCATATGCTTCAATTCTTGCATTCATTTCAATTTTCAATTTCTGAGGTGGCATTTCAAATTTAATCTATACTTGAAATTACTCAACATGAAATTTGATGGCTTCATCCACCATTAGTAATATCCTATCAAGTTGACCCTTATGGACTTCAAGTTGTTGAGTTTGATTCATTATCCATTCTTGACTCACGATTTCCTCCTTGTTAAGTTTTTATTCATCAACTTTATTTTAAAGATTGGGCATATTCACAACACTTGAAAGATTAGCATCCTCACCCACTTCTTCTGATTTTTCACTTTCCTTTCCAAATGCCACCAAGGATTGATGAAAGACATACATTTCCTCCCCTATTGTAGTTACTTAGTCCAAGATAGTTAGAAGAAATACTTTAACACCATTATACCTAGTAAATTGTTCTTACTTTTCCACATCATGAGACTTATCATACTCATAAGAAGAACTAGCATTTGCGTTATCATAAATAGATTTTGGAAATCACTCCAATGTCTATCTCGACCACCATATAAATAATAATCATACTCCCAGTATGATTTAGATGGTACACACACCTTTTTTCTGGGAGCATATTTACAATTATGCCAAAAGTGGGGTCTACCATAATATGAACATGGATCGTCAAGATAAGATTTGCAACTACCAAACTCATTTTAATTCCATGATACCATAGTGACAAGCAGACAAAGACTATAAATAAAAGTAAACAAAAATACTATGGCTAACCCAAGTTCACTAACAACACAATAATAGTTAAAACTATGCCTCACTCCCTGGCAATAGTGCCATTTTTTATAATGCTAAACTTACACCATCACTTCGATGTAATGTGGTCATTGTCAATACATACCTAACAAGAGTTGGGGTCGAATCCTTGAGAAGTGCAAGATTTCTTTCAACAATAATGTGTGTTGAAGGTTAACTATATGTTAACTCATTATGCAAAACTAAAACAAAATAAGGAAATTAAACTGGTAGATTTGAATGTAAAAGTTGTTGAACATAATTACCAAAGTACACTAATATGAGGTCAAACACTTGTTAAGTTTATAAAATCAAGATGGATCTTGGGGTTATCTTCTCCTAAGTAGTGTTCATGCATAGGAAATCAAGATTTAGTCCAATTTTAGCTAAGGGTTTTGGGTAGGCTAGATTTAGGGTCTTAGTGTCAACCTTTCGATAAAATACTAAATTTCTCTCATGGGTTCCTTAAAACACCTTATGAGCGTGACAAGCTTACCAATCCTCCACCTCAACTTATCATCCTTATTTCTAAGATGATGCTAATGAACTTGATAATTCACTTAATACTCTTATTTCTAAGATACTGCTAATAACAACCTAGTTCAAGGTGTTGTTTGCAATCACTCTTTGCCTGCATCCCTCTTTCAAGGATGATATGGGATCCAAAGAAATTAGGTTTTTCATGCATGATTCTCAATTCAAGTATAGAGTATGAGCAAAACCCATAACAATTAACCAATTATTTGGACTAACAATCAACATCCACACATAATTCACTACCTAATCAAACATAACCCCAAGATATAAGATTAGTTGCTTTTGAAAATAAAGAGAGAAATTATACCCAAATTTGCATGCACTTGATCCATAATAATTCAAATAAGAGTGAACCCAAACTTTTATCTCAATTTACAACCAAAATCTCTTGGAATCCACTTAACAAATTGTTCTCAACTTATGAATAAAGTGTTTTCTTCTTCTCCAAAACTAAAAATTGAATGAAAAAGAATTTCCTCAATTGTGAAAGGGTTTTTCCATTTTGCGCTTTGGTATCCAGCTCTATAAAATTCTATTTTTGCCTTTGTAATATTTTCGCTCTGACGCGATCGCCTATATTGACCTCATTCGCGACATCCGTGATCGTGGTAATCATATCGTGATCACTTTCTAGTTGACTTGTTGACTTGTTGTAATTTCGACCATCAAGTCACAATCATGGTACCTGAGGGTTGACTCTTGGGCCTGCATTTCAGTTTTTGTTCCTTTTGCTCTCATTTTATCTCTTCCAGCTTTTTATCAACTTATTTTAATCTGATTTCCTACAAGATCACCAATACTCAAAATTAGTTCATTTTAATTAATAATTAGCCTCATATACACAATTATTTCATCATAGTATGCTTGAATTTTTTATATAAATAAGTGGAAAAGGGCCACTCATCAGCCGCTAAAGCAAAACTTTAGCCACTAAAATGGCATGGTTAAATGGTCAAAGTATCTTTAAAGTAGTCAACGGTTATTTTAGCAGTCGATCAAATGGTCAAAAATCTCTAAAGCGGCTGACCAGCCGCTTTAGTTCCTACACCTATACCAGCAATTTCAAAAGCTTATTTTTGACCCTCGAAACTCATTCAAAACCCTATGGACATGATACAATAGTGCAAATTTATTGTAAAATATGGTCGGGATTCAATAGAATCATTAGATTTAAGGAAAAAGGTTATTATCATAAAATTTACCCTTGAGTCCCTATTTACACTATTTCAAAATTAAGGGTAGAAATAGGATCTAAAAACCATAAAATAAAACTAACCTTAGTACTAATCCAAATTTAATATTTTGCATCTGCTGGTGCAGTCCATTTTTCTATCTGGCACTCAGATCTTGATATGTTGTTCAAAGTTAACTTTTAGCTATTAAAGCTTCACAATAATCTCAAACTTGCCCAAAACCTTCCTAAAGGACTTGGGAAACTGTCAACTATTTCCATACCCATAAAATGGATAGCACAATTATGAAAAGGGATAAAATGGTCAAAATCAATAAAAAAATCATCCAAATTTATGTCAATACAAATGAAAAGGTGGTGGTGGCAGTGGCGGCAATGACAAAAAAGGTATGGTGGGGTTGGGTAAGGTGGTGTAGGAGGAGGAATGATGGTGGCAGTAGCAGTGGAAGCAAAGACAGAAGAGGTGTAGAGGGGGTGGGTATAGTGGGGAAAGTAGGAGTCTTTTGTGTAAGTAATAAAACTTGAGGGTTTTAAGATTAGTATCATTAACATTAATCTTAAAATTGTCACCACCACTTAGTATTTAAGACTTGTGTAACTTTTTTAGATTTGAAACCTTTTTTTCATCCTTAATAAATTTTTCCTGTATAGTAAGTATTTGATCATGAAAATTAAAACTTTTTGGAGTTGGAGTTGGAGTTGTATTTGTTCATGAATGTAAATTTGAGTTTTTTTTTAATTTTTGTTAGAGAAGTGGAGTGAAAAAGTGAAACAAGTTTTATTTGTTTTTATTTTTTTAAATATAACTTCAAGTTGTATTTGGAATTCTTATGATCAAACACCATCTTGGAATAAAGTGAAAATAAATAAGAAAAAATAAAAAAATTCTTATAGCCAAATGAGGCCATAAAAATAATTTTAACCTATATAAATTATAATTTTTTTGTTGAAAGAGATCGGATGAACCCCTAGACATAAGCTAGTTTCACGCTTCTATGTAATATGTAGTAGACAAAGGAAAGATGAAAAGGAAATGAAATGGGCTAACTTACAAGACCATTCTTGAAACATGGCTGAATGGGTTTGAAAAAATAAGGATTTTTGGAGGAATTTTTATGGAAAGAAAAAGTTCTCTATATTTTTTGATTGATATAAATTGAAAGTGTTGATGCAATAATTTGGCATGTGAATCTTGATCAATGGATGGGATTCTTTTTTATATAAAAGGACTAAGCAATACACTAAAGTTTTCACTATGCTGAGTTTGGGAAAGGTCGAATTGTAAGAACCTATTGTGCATAATTTCTTATGAATTTATGCAAAATATTATTTTTATTACTTTGAACTCATAATCTCCAAATCACATCATAATAGCTTTCAACATAAACAATACAAGGCATTCTTATATACTTCCTCCATTATTTTACTTGGCGCATATTGACTTGACATATTCCTTAAGAAAATTTTGATTAGATGTGTATTTTATTAAATTAAACTTATTAAATATGTTGTGGAACTTAAAATTTTACTATTACAATTACTTTGCATAGATATTTAATACTTCCTCCATCCAACATTAGTTGTCTACCTTTGACTTGACACACATGTTAAGAAATAATAAATAATAAGGGTAATTTTACTACATTACCTTTTGAATATGCTCTTGTAATTATTTAAATTTTGATGATTATGTGAAATGTGTGCTTCTGTGTGATTTGACCATTTTACCCCTCCCCATAGTTGTATTGTGGTGTATCTAAGGTGTGAGAATAATTGGCACAGTTTTGATGCATTTTATTGTGATTTATGCAATATTGTGGTTTTTAGTGGCTTCAAGAGCCTTATAGTTGACTTTAGTCAAAAATTTTTGATTTGTGCATCAGATTATAAAACAGACTACGCCAGTAAATTTGAAACATCAATTTTAGGGTGGTAACATGGTTGGTTTGATTTAATTTCTTTTAAATCTTATTTCGATCCTCGATTTGGAAAGTTGTGATTTTAGATTTTGGGGGTAAACTTTGTGAAAATGGCATTTTTTGAAAATCTTAAATATCCATTGAGTCTAGAAAATCAAATTTAATAGGTTAGCATAGTTTGTTTTCATTGACGGGATTCCAAATGAATCCTAAGGGGCCCATAGATACTTGAAATGCACAATTCGCCAGCTAGTGCACCACTCAACTTTTGCGCTCGTGATCGCAAAGTTGCGTTGCAATCGCGATTTGTCATGCAGGTCATGTGTCACAATTGCAATTGGACATGCGAGTCAAGTGTGGTGATCATGACATCCTTTTTTCTATTGCGATACCCCTATTATCCAGGTACTATGATCGCGACACCTTGTCCGGGATCACGATGCCTAGGTATATAAATATCCAAGTTTCGCTATTTTTCACCATTTTTAAGATTTAGATCTTAGGATTTCATGATTTTGAGAAACTTTCTCCACTTCTAAGCCTGGTAAGCTCCATAATACCTATTTCAATTATTTTCTTCAATCTTTATTATCTATTTCTTATTTTAAACTTGATTAAAGTATGGAATTAGGGATTTTAGCCTGTAAGGCCTAAAAATGGCATTTCTCTAATTTGAGCCCTAATTTCTACATGTTTTCACTTGAGTGAGTTTCTAATCCTATAATAATCAGTTTTTTCTTAATTTCATCTTCAAATTAACTTTAGTTCTCAATTTTTAAAAAGATTGTGACAATTTTATTTGGTAAAACTTAAAAATAGTTTTTGTTTGATTTGGAACTCATTTTTAACTCATTTTCCTTAAGATTTCTTATGTAGACTCCTAAAAATATGGGTAATACATTCTTGGAATAAGTTGTAATTTTACCCTTCCTTTTCAAAAAACCATTTCGGGGGTTCGGTTTATCCCCGACTTGAAACTAAGCAATATGAGTATCATTGGCTTTCTGTTGATGCATAGATTTTATATTTCCATCTTTTAGTTAATTTTAGGACCGTTCGTAAGGAGTGAGTCTTTGGGATTTAGGGCTTTTATTTTGATTTTTGGCATTTGAGGTAGGTTATGGCTTAACTTCTTTCAGAC
Organism: Capsicum annuum; assembly: GCF_002878395.1. Classification (NCBI taxonomy): domain Eukaryota; kingdom Viridiplantae; phylum Streptophyta; class Magnoliopsida; order Solanales; family Solanaceae; genus Capsicum; species Capsicum annuum. The sequence continues at coordinate 84,088,737 of NC_061118.1, read as the reverse complement.
TATGCTACGTCGTTTATTTTGATACAAATCATGTTAAAGGTATGTGAACTAATTATGAAAAAATAGTTATTTTATTGTGTTGTGCCCGTATGGTGGCCCATATGTGATGTATTTGGTAGTTTTGGAATAGTATGTTCTATAGGTGATAGTGTTGGTCCTATATGATGTTCATAGCCTATATGCATGAAAATAATCATATTTTTGTAATGAAAAGCCTATTTTGGTCTCAATTTTATATTATGATGTGTTCATACACTATTGATATATAAATTATTTTAGTTTTCATGGATGGTTGGAAATATTTAATGGATATTTGGCTCACTAGGTTGGTATATTGGTTGGATATGAAAATACTCATTATGGTTGGTTGTGAGCATTACATGCTCATATCATGTACATTCATGAAACATTAGTACCACCATGGAAATACTGGAAACATTAAGAAGCACTAGCTTTTTTAAATAGAAAATGTATCATCTTATAAAAACCCTCCTCAAGGATTTGCTAGGGAGGAGATATAGTTATGGATTGTATATGGGTTGATGAATACCCCATGGGTGCTCTGTAGGTATATACAGAGGTTGTGTGGCAGTCTTGAATATTGTTCAATGACCTTGTGCATTACATCATCATAATCATTATTTTTATTGTATTTACTTTATTATGCTTGTTATGTGATTATGTTCTGCCTTGACTTGTTACCTCTTCCATTTGTTATATCTTTCTTCACTTATACTTGATGTCCTTGTATATGTTGTCCTTCTGTGATTTACTTGTATATGATATAATGTATATGTGTGGTCCTTTTTGGCGTTGTTGCAATATATATAAATATTATAGAACTATAAGTGCAAGCGATGTGGGCTACCATTGTGGGATATTTTCTGATTGTAGATGATGTGCCCTTAGTGTGTATTTTGTATGATATATTATCTACTTGTCTCAGTTGGCCTAAGATACCTACTGAGTATAAGTGGATCATACTCACTCCTACTATTCTATTTTGGTGCAGATTCTGGCTTTAATACACCCCACGTTGGTTGATTTGGGCTATATTTTGACCTTTACAAGGTAGTGTTGGATTTCTTGAACTAGGAGTCTACTACTACCTCTTCTTATTAGACTATGTCTTTATTACTATTTAGAGATAGAGTTATTCTTATGTATTTTATTTTCTTCTGTATTAGTAGTTCTTACACTGTGACACTAGGTTTAGGGAGTTATGAAAATATTGTTTATGTTTCTTTTCATTTTCATTATATTAATTATTGTTCCTCTTTATTTAGGAGCCTTAAATTGGATTTTGAATGTTAATTTCTCTTTTGTATCAACTTGTATGATGTACTTATTTGTAAAGGTTCACTGCAAAAGGTGCCATTACAACTCTTGGATTTTTGGGCTATAATAAATTAGTATTAGAGCAGCCAGGTTCATTGGTCTCAATAGTGTCAGAATGGGAAGCCTAATAGAGTCTCACAGATCAAAACATAGATGTCCATATCTATCTTTAAGAGGCTATAGGACGTATTTAGGAATTTCCCTGATTTTATTACTTATCATACAAATTTCTTTCATAGCTTATATTCTAAGTCATATTTCACTCTTTTTTATGTAAATAGTAATGACTAGCTCATATAAGGTTAGAGATACAAAGCCGTTATCTAAGGAAAGAGCCCAATCTAGAAGGTGAGTTGCGAGTCGTGGGCGGACTTGAAGTAGTGGACGGGCATGTGGATCTATCCCCTAAGCCTCGTATTAAGTTATAGGTATGGGTCCTACTTCAGTTTTGTCGAGTTCTTGTACCCCAGTCTTGGAGGGGTTATTGGTTTTCTTCTTGACTTATTTAGAGGGTGCTCTTTTAAGTATGCCTGGTGTTCCTTAGTTTTGAGTGTTGTACCTCTATCTATGCAAAAGTCTACTTATGGTGTTCTTTCAGTCCCATTTGTGAAATTTTTAGTCACACCTATTTCTACTCTTGGTACTCCTCAAACCTTGAGTGTTACTCCTTCTTTAGTACTGGTATCTGAGTATGGTATTTCGATATTAAGAGTTCAACCTTCATCTATGTCAGCTCTTCATATGGAATCTCAGCCTACTAGATTCACCATGCCTCCTCTTGTTGTAATTATAATTATATCTTCTGAGGATTAAAAAAGGCTTAAGAGATTTACTCATTGATTCCTGCTAGATTTAGTGGTACTTTAGGTGAGGATGCCTATGAGTTCTTAATTGATTATTGTGAGAACTTGCATAATTTGGGTTAGCTTGAGTCACATAGGGTTGCTTATACTACTTATCAGTTTAGAGATACTGCTAGAGATTAGTTGAGGTAGCTTGTTAGCTACAGACCTCTTGTTTCTCCTGAGATGACTTGGGATCAGTTTTTAAGGGTATTTTAGAGATATTTATGCCTTACAGTATAAGATATCAAATGAAAGATAAGTTTGATAACCTAGATCAAGGTTCCATGACTGTTGCAGAGTATGAAGAATATTTTCATGCCTTATCTAGATATTTTATGCCAACATTATCACCAAGTCTAAGAAGATTTAGAAGTTTGTAAAAGGGTTAGATGTTTCTCTTCGGTTGGAGACATCTCAGATGGTTGTATTTATAGAGTCCTTTTAGATTATAGTGGAGCATGCTAAGATGACTGAGGATATTCTTTGAGCATCTCAGGAAGGCACCAAGAAGGTATGCTATTTTGGTGAGTTTAGAGGTCACACTTCTCGAGATAGATATTTTAGAAGTTCTCTAGGTATAATGGTAGGTTAATGCAGGCAACCTTATGGGGTTTTGGGGTGGATTCTCTTGTTCAGTAGTTTAGGGTGGTTGCTTGGGACCAATGGTACCTTTTCATATTGAGTCAGGTTGTAGAGGTTACTTTGTTTGTGATGAGATTCGCTATTGTGACAAGGACTGCCCCCACAGGGTGATAAAAGATACTCTTATTTCAACAGTGAGAGGTAAAAGTTCTACCAGATGTATGAAAGGCAAAGGTAGTAGAGCCTGTGGTAATGGTTGCAGGGCTACTCATCCAGTTGGTGGTCATGGATAATGCTATGCTATACCCACCAAAATAAGGCAGAGACTTCTAATGATGTAATAACAGGTATCATCCCTTTTTATTTCCAATTTGGATTTATGTTGTTTGATTCGAGATCAACTTTATCCTATGTGCCTTCATATTTTTCTTTAGGTTGTGATTTTTTCACTGAGCCTCTTCCCATGCCTATTTGTGTATCTACCCTAGTAGGAGATTCTTTAGTCATGGATCGAGTGTACCGATTTTGTATTGTGGCTATTGTTGGGCGTGAGACTTGGGTAGATTTGCTTGTATTTGATAAGGTTGATTTTAATGTCATCTTAGGTATGGATTGGTTGGTTCCTTACTATGTTATCCTAGATTGTTATGCTAACATTGTGACTCTAGCTTTTCCAGGTGTGCCGAGGATAGCTTAGAAGGGTTCACTTCATTTAGGTCCTAAGAGGGTTATATCTTATGCTTAGGCTTGTCATTTTGTTAAGAGGGGATGTTTGTCTTACTTTGCTCATATTCATGATACTGGTGTGGTTTTACCTCCTTCTTTAGATTTTATTCATGTTATCTACGAGTGTATGGTTGTGTTCCCTATGGATTCGCCTTATATGCCTTTGGATTGTTATATTTATTTTACTATTGATGTTGAGCTAGGCACCAGGCCCATTTCTATTTCTCGATATAGGATGGCCCCAACTAAGTTAAAAGAATTGAAGGATCAATTGCAGGAGTTGTTGGATAAGGGATTTATCCAACCTAGTGTGTCCTCATAGGGTGTGCTTATCTTGTTTGTGAAGAAGAAAGATGTATCTATGTGGATGTATATCAATTATTGACAGTTAAATAAAGTGATGCTTAAGAATAAGTATTCTCTTCCTTGTATTGATGATTTAATGGTTAAGAATAAGTATTCTTTTCCTCGTATTAATAAATTATTCAATCAGCTTCAGGGTATTGCGGTGTTTTTGAAGATTGATTTGAGATTTAGGTATCACCAGTTAAGGATTAGATCTTCGAATATTTCAAAAATAGCTTTACAGACTCCATATAGTCATTATGAGTTCTTAGTCATGTCCTTCAGATTGACCAGTGCCCCAGCCCCTTCATGGAGTTGATGAACCAGGTGTTTTGACCGTATCTTGACTCCTTTATTATTTGTATCTGTTGATGATATTTTGGTTTATTCTAAGAGTGAAACCGATCATGAAGAGCATTTTTGGATTGTGCTTCAGAGATTGAGGATGAAAAGTTGTATGCCAAGTTCTCTAAATGTGAGTTTGGTTGGAGTCTGTTTCTTTCATGTGTCATATGGTGACTTAGGAGGGTAGTAATAGTTTATCAAGACAAGACTGTAGTGGTTTGAAATTGTGATAAGCCTACTTTGCCCACCAAGATTCAGAGTTTGGTTGGCTTGGTAGGTTATTATCGGTATTTTGTTGAGCATTTTTCATCCATTGCAGCTCCATTTTCCAAGTTGACTCATAAAAATATTTCCTTTTAGTGGCCTAATGCATATGATGAGAGCTTCTAAAATCTCAAGGATTTGTTGATTTCGGCTCCTATCTTGACTTTGCCCAAGGAGGATGTGGGTTTCACCATCTTTTGTAATGCTTTATATGTTAGGTTAGGTCTTATGCTGATGCCAGATAGTAAGGTGATTTTATAGGCTTCTCATCAGTTTAAGCCCTATGAGAAGAATTGGCCTACCAAAGATTTAGAGTTGTGCGAGATTGTTTTTTCCTTAAAGTTGTGGAGGCATTACTTGTATGGAGTCCGTTGTGAGATTTTCTCAGATCATTGTAGCCTTCAGTACTTTTTCACCCAGTGATGTTTAATATGAGACAACTTTGTTGGCATAAGTTGCTTAAGAATTATGACTTGAATATTCTTTATCATCCGGGCAAGGCTAATGTGCTTGCAGATGCCTTGAGCCAGAAGTTGACTAGCATGAGTAGCTTTGTGAATCTTTTGACACAGTAGAGGCCTTTGGACTTAGAGGTTTAGTCTTTAGCTAACTAGAGGGTTAGGCTTGATATTTCAATACCTAGGTGTTCTTCGGCATTTATGGAGGCTAGATCTTCTTTACTGGAGCATATTCAGGCTCATCAGCTTAATGATTTTAGATTAAGAGTGATTCAGAATAAGGTGTTGAGTGGTGAAGCCAAGGAAGCCTCACTTAATTCAGATAGAGTTTTGAGAATTTGAGGTTGAGTTTGTATACCTAGAGTAGGTGACTGGATAAGGTTGATTTTGGAAGGGGCCTATTGTTCCAGGTATTCTATCTATTCAGGAGTGACTAAGATGTATCGTGACTTAAGATAGCATTATTGGCTGGTGGTATGAGGAAGGATGTAGTAGACTTTGTAGCTCATTTCTTATGTTGCTAGTATGTGAAGATAGAGCATTTGAGACCTTGTGGATTGCTTCAGAGGTTACCCATTCCCAAGTAGAAGTGGGAACGGATCACTATGGACTTCGTGATTGGCTTGCCTTGAACTTTGCATGGTTCTGATAGTTTTGGGTCATCGTGGATCGATTGACCAAGTTTACTCATTTCATTCTATTCTGGATCTCTTTCAGTGCTGAGAGGTTGGTCCGTATCTATATTCTTGAGATTGTGCATCTTTATTAAAACACCCTGGGTTCTGGTCTATGCAATTTTCTTGAGTCTTGAGCTTGATGATAATCATACGACTCACCTTACTAGTCATATAGTGTAGATAGGGTCAGGTGACCCAACTCATAAAGTGTCCAGTATTTGGTGGTTGGGTTTCTATAATGGTTACGGATTGATGGTGATGAGTCATATGTCCATGATATGAGAAGTATAGTTCCCAGCCATATGTGGTGCAATGTCTAGCCTAGATGTCCTACTTAAGGTAGGACTTGAAGGATACTAACTGTATCGTGATGGTATGAGTCAGGCCTAGGTAGTTGTATGTTGGACAAAATGTGGTGTCTAACTTTCTGATCAAGTTATGAGTGGAGGGTACGAGTTTAGGGGTCCAACCATACCCTCCTACATTCCTTTTACAACTTTTAAGTTAAGGGCATTTTGGATATTTCCCACCTCAATCCCTTAAGATCCCATGTCTTATAACACTATTTGGTCCCCTATTCTACACTTTATATTATCAAGACACTGTCTAAACTCTCTCAAATATCTCTCAAGCTCTTGGGTCAAAAAAATGCTAGGGTTTCTTCAAGTTAATCAATTTGGGGATTTCAAGAGAGATTCTCTCCATCTTTCTTCGTGTCTAAGGCATGTTACTCCTCCCTTGTTGTTAGTTCAACTAAAACCATGATTTAATAGATAGTTTTTATGGTATTATTGTGGTAATGTTTGGGTTTTGAGATATATGTTGGGGGTTTTGGTTGTTCTTGGTTGGATAATGTTTTCCTATGTTTTTCTTATGGTTTATCCTGTTATAATTATAGTTTAAACATATGGTTACATGGGAATGGTCAATTGATACTTGGTTTTGGTTTTGGAAATGATATGCCCTCAATATGGTTGTTAAAAGGATGAAAGACTCCATTTCATGTTACAAACTTTCTTACATGGTTTTTGTTTCTTGGACTTAGGTTTTGGCTATGGTCGGGGGCATGTCACGACCGGATATTCTTAGTTTTTGGAAAGAGTCTTTATGTGACTCCTATGTACATGGGTGGTGTCGGTATTGATGTCAGACTTGGTATTGGTATTGTTATTAGCGCTTGCACTAGTTGGGCATTTAGTTGCTTATAGTTATGAACTTCTTTAAATATCTTTCAATTGATTTTGATATATCTTATTATATGTTCAAAATTTATCCAACATAGGTTGCCAGCGATTATGGTTTTGCTTTGGGGGTGGTCTTCGGTCCTGGTTGGGCTTGAGGTACCCGACATGACTAGGCCCTAGTTTAGGTCATGCCAGATTGGTATCATAGACCTAGGTTCATGGTCAATTGAGAGTCCACAAAGCCATGTTGAGTAGAGTCTCTATTAAGGGTGTGTAGCGCGCCACACTCATAAGGGAAAGGCTACAAGACATTTAGGAATGTTTCTTTTTCTTGTGTTCTATTTTTTATCTGTAAAGTCTAATTCCTGAAATCTTCTCTAATTCCTATTTGTTCGCTTTTCATATCATGCCTCCTCGATGATTTATAGCTCACAGAAACTCCTCTATCTTATCAAGGATAATGTTGATAGGACACATTCTTCTTATGGGGTTCAGAAGTGACAAACACTGAGTTTCATCAGTCCATTCATATGTTTGTACAGTTGGTAGCTTCTTAGTCTAAGCCTGGGAATCCTGTTACTCTATTTTCTGAGGCTATAAGGGTTGGCCAGTTTATGAGGCTGAACTCTCTGACTTTTACTAGTGTTAGAGTTGAGGAGGGTCCTCAAGGTTTTTTTGATCAAATGGAAAAGCTTTTTTGTTTTATATATGCCACTAATGTAGAGGGCATGGAGTTTGCTGCCTACCAGCTGAAGGATGTGGTGTACCAATGGTACAAGTAATGGGTTCAATCAAAGGGTGAGGATTCTGAGTAATCTATATGGGAGAATTTTTCTAATGCTTTTCTGGACTACTTATTTCCTCAAGAGTTTAGGGAAGCAAAGGCAGAAGAGTTTGTTAATCTGAAGCAAGACATAATGTTAGTCAAGGAGTATGCCTTGAAGTTTCACTAGCTATCACGGTATGCTTCGGAGATGGTTTTAGCCTGAGGGCTAGGATGAGAAAGTTCACTTTTAGGTTATCCCGAGACTTGATATTGGAAAGTAAGGTTGCCTTATTGATCAAGGACATGGATATCTCTAAGTTGGTGGTATACATGCAATAGGTTGAGGAAGAGAAATAAAAGTAGATTAAGATAGTAAAGAGGCAGGGCAAGAAATATAGGTTCTCTAAGCAAGGTAGTGGCCAACAACAGAGTGGCAGGTATGGTGAAAAGTGGCCTAAGAAGAAGTGGGGCAACTATAGGTCTTACTCAATAGCTAGTTCTCTCTACTGAAAGCCTAAGATTCCCAGGCTAGTGGGCCCTAGTCAGATCCATCATATCCTCCTTGTAATGGTAGATTGCATTGGGGTTTCTATGATAAGAGAAGGAACAAGTGTTTTAACTACGGTCATCTAGGGCATATGCTTAGAAACTATTCTATTGGTAAGGTTGCCTCTGAGGCAAACAAGGTTATAATTGCCTTATCTTCAGCTCCGGTACCAAAGGGTACACCATCTGGCTCCAGCACTGGTCAGAACTATCTATATACTCTCACAACCAGAAAAAAGTCCTAGGCATCACCTAATGTCGTGAATGGTATATTGAAACTCTTTTTTCAAGATGTGTATTGTTTACATGATCCCGTGTCCACTCTCTTTTATGTGACCCATTTTATATCTGTACATTATGGTTTTGGTCCCAAGTGTGTTTAGAACCCTTTTTTTATTTCTACCCTAGATGGTGACTTTGTTATTGGTAGAAGAGTCTATAGAGGGTGTGTGGTATCTTTTGGTAGCAATGACACTGTGATGGACCTATTTGAATTAGATATGGTGGATTTTGATATCATATTAGAGATGGATTGGATACACTCATGCTATGCTTCTCTAGACTATCGAACCTGTATGGTCATCTTTAAGTTCATAAATGAACCGGTTATTGAGTGGGAGGGTGGTTCTCTGGCTCCTAAGGGTAAGTTCATATCTTATCTTAGAGCTCGAAGATTAATCTCCAAAGGGTGTCTCTATCATCTAGTCTGGGTTAAAAATTCTAACATGAAGGGTCCTTTTTGAATTCTGTCCTAGTGGTAAATAAATTTCTTGAGGTATTGACCTTCCTGGTGTTCCTCCTAATAGGGAGATTGAGCTTGGGATTTATCTTGTATGAACACTTATCCTATTTCTATCCCCCATATAGAATGGCTCCAACTGAGTTGAAGGAGATTACGAAATAACTAAAGGATCTCTTAGACAAAGGTTTCATTTATCCTAGTATGTCTCCATTGGGTGCAAAGGTATTATTCATGCATAAGAAAGATGGTTCTCTTTAGATGTGTAATTATTCCCGGCAGTTGAACAAAGTGATGATAAATAATAAGTATCCCCTTCCAAGGATAGATGATTTGTTCGATCAGTTTCAGTGTGCAAAATTTTTCTCAAAGATTGATCTTCAATCCACGTAGCATCAGTTAAAGATTAGGGAGGTGGCTATCCCTAATACTGCCTTCCATACTTGGTATAGGCATTTTGAGTTTTTAGTTATGTCTTTTGGGTGACCAATGTCCCAACGACATTCATGGATTTGATGAATAGGGTCTTCCATCAATTTTTGTATTTATTCATCTTTGTTTTCATACATGATATTCTGGTGTACTCTAAGAGCGAGGTGAATCACGCAAATCACCTCCACATTGTATTGAAGACCTTGAAGGAGCAGCAGTTCTATGGAAAACTTTAGAAATGTGAGTTCTGGTTTAATATTGTCACTTTCTTGTGTATCTCATTTCTAGTGAAGGAATCATGGTGGATTGACCTAGATGCACGACTCTAACAGATATTTGGAGCTTCTTGGATTTAGCGGGTTACTACAGGAGTTTTGTGGAGAGTTTTTTTAATATAGTTACCCCGTTGACTAAATTGACTGAGAAAAAGGTAAAGTTCATATGGTCTGATGCTTGTGAGGGTAGTTTTAAGAATCTGAAGGATAACCTATGTTTGGATCCGGTCTTAACTCTGCCTAAATGCACTGAGGGGTTTATGGTCTATTGTGATGCGTCCCATGTTGAGCTTAGTTGTGTCTTGATGCAGTATGGCAAGGTGATAGCTTATGGCTCTAGACAGTTGAAGGTGCATGAGAGGAATTATCTAACTCATAACTTAGAATTGCTAGGTATAGTATTCGCATTGAAAAACTGGCGTCTCTATTTGTATGGGGTGCATGTGGATATCTTTTCTGATCATAAGAGCCTACAGTATCTGTTTACTTAAAAAGAGCATAACCTCAGGCAAAGGATATGACTTGAGCTTCTCAAGGACTATGGTATGAGTCTTTGCTAACACCTCGGTAAAGTCAATATGGTTTCTGATTCTCTTAGCAGGTTTTCCATGGGGATTCTAGCTCATGTGGATAAGGAGAGATGGGAGTTGGTAAAGGATATTCACCATTTGGCTAACTTGGGAGTTCACCTCTTGGACTCCGAGAATGGTGGTATGTTTGTGCAGGAAGTGGCGCGGTTATCTCTTGGTGTTGAAATCAAGGAGAAACAGATGTTAGATCCTATCTTGATGAGGATCAAGGGCTATGTAGGCGGACAAAATTTGATAGCCTTTGATATCAGTAGTGATGGTACCTTGTGGTACTAAGTGAGGTTATGTGTGCCCGACGCAGGTGGCTTGTAAGAGAGAATATTGGCTGAGGCTCATGAGTCAGGCTATGTTGTTCATCCTGGTTCAAAGAAAATGTATCATGACCTCAAGGAGATTTTTTAGTGGAGAAATATGAAGCGGGATGTGGGTAATTTTGTGACCAAGTGCATAGTTTTCCAGCAAGTGAAAATTGACCACATGAGCTTGGAAGATTGTATAAAGAAATTCAGTTGCCTATATGGAAGTGGGAAGTGATCAGTATGGATTTTGTTACAAGCCTTTCTCGTTTATGGAATCAGTTTGATTCGGTTTGGGTCATCGTGGATAGGATGACAAAGTCTGCTCACTTTTTGCCAATAAGGACTAACTTTTTGCCTGAGAATTATGCGAGGTTGTATCTTCATGATATTGTGAAGTTACATAGGGCACCCATTTCTTTCATCTCAGATCATGGTATGAAGTTTTCATCTCACTTTTGGCGGTTTTGTCAGAAATCTTTAGGAACCAAGGTGAGTCTTAGTACTATTTTTCACTCACAGTCGGATGGGCAAGCCGAAAAAACTATTCAGTCGTTGGAGGATAGATATGATTCATGCTTGCGTGATTGACTATGGTGGTAGTTGGGTTGAGTATTTGCCTCTTATAAAGTTTACCTATAATAATTGCTACTACTCTAACGTAGGGATGGCTCCATTTGAAGGCTTGTATGGTAGGAGGCACAGATCCCTTATTGGGTTCTTCAAGGTTAGAGAGGCGAATATGTTTGGCTTGGATTTGGTTTACCAAGCTTTGAAGAAGGTAAAAGTGATTCGGAATAGACTTAATGCTTCCTAAAGTCACAAAAAGTCCTCTGAGGATGTGAGGCGTAGGAAGTTAGAGTTTGAGGATAGGGATTGGGAGTTCCTAAAGGTGTCTCCCATAAAGTGAGTGATGCAGTTTAGGAAGAAGGGAAAGCTCAATCCCCGATATGTTGGTCCGTACTTGGTTTTGAGAAGGGTTGTTAATTTTTTGTATGAATTGGAGTTGCCTTCTAGTTTGAGCTCCATTCACTCGGTGTTCCATGTTTCTATGTTAAGGAAGTGTATAGGTTATCCATCACAATGAGGAGGTCCCGGTGGAAATCTTGGAATGGCAGGTTCTTCAGTTGTTAACCAAGGATGTGGCCTCGGTAAAGGTTCTATGGAGAAACCACAAGGTCGAAGAGGCTACTTGGGAAACTGAGGAGGACATGAAGTCCAACTATTATTTCCTATTTTATGCTCCAAAAATTAATGTAGAAGGTATGTGTTCTTTATAACGTCTTTGTTTTCTAACTTAGTTACAGGTCATAGTAGAGGTGTTGGGGCTTAAATCATGCTCATACTGCCTTGTCCCATCATTTGGGGATGAATGATTCTAGTGGGGTAGAATTGAAACACTTTAGGTTCTGGTCCTTTCATGTTTCTCAAATCTTGAGCTTTTTGATCGCCATACGACTCACCTTACTAGTTGTATCATGTGTGTACGGGTCAGGTGACCCAACTCGTAAGGTGTACAGTATTTGGTGGTTGGGTTTCTGTTGTGGTTACAGGTTGGTAGCGATGAGTTGTATGTCCATGATACGATAAATATAGTGCCCAATCGTATGTTGTCCAGTGTCTAGGCTAGATGTTCTGCTTAGGGTATGACTTGAAGGATACTAGTCGTATGGTGATGGTATGAGTTAGGCCTAGGGAGTTTTATATTGGACATAATGTAGTGTACAACTTTTTGATCAAGTTACGAGTGGAGGGTACCACTCGTATGATGTGGATATGAGTTTAGGGGTCTAACTATACCCTCCTACATTCCTTTTACAGCTTTTAAGCTGAGGATATTTTGGACAGTTTCCACCCCAATCCCTTAAGACCCCACGTCTTATAACACTATTTGGTCCCCCATTCTACACTTTAGTAGATCATGACAGTCTCTCAAATCTCTCTTAAGCTCTTGAGTCAAAAAAAGGCTAGAGTTTCTTTAAGTCAATCAATTTGGAGCTTTCAAGAGGGATTCTCTCCATCTTTCTTGATATCTAAGGCATGTTACTCCTCTCTCATTGTTAGTTCAACTAAAAGCATGATTTAATGGATGATTTTCATGGTATTATTGTTGTAATGTTTGGGTTTTGAGATAAATATTGGGGGTTTTGATTTTTCTTGGTTGGATAATGTTTTCCAATGTTTTTCTTATGGTTTTTCATGTTATAAGTATGGTTTGAACATGTGGTTTCATGGTAATGGTCAATTGATACTTGGTTTCACTTTTGGAAACTACATGCCCTCAATATGTTTGTAAAAATCCTAGTAAGAATGATTTTGTCACATAGTTTGTCTATGTTTTAAATCTTTGCATTGCATAATATAGTAATGGAACTTAAATTAGTTTGGTTGGTTTTAAATGGATTGGGAATGCCTTGGTGGCCATGGCTTTGGTTTAATTGGAAACCTTGTGGGGTACCTGGGAATCCCGTAAGACTTGGCTATTAACATTGCTTGCATGCTATAGTCAGTATGACGATACCACTTTATAATGCCATGATAATTGACTTTTGGAATTGGTGGTTTGGATATGTTCTAAAATTTTCAATTGGTCAATAATGTCGAGTTGTAATAGCTAATCGTGAAGGTGTGAGTCCGATGGACGGACACTGGAAACTCGCGTTTGCCGACATAAAGGGTGGTCATGGTGACCATATGCTTGTGGGGAACACGATAATCCCCCAAGTTTACATTTTTATATATGTATCATAGTGGGTTAAGGGTATGCGGGAATCCCCGACCCTTATTATATCTCCGGTTCCTGAGGCTACACACACTAGGGCATATTTAGGGGTAACATTGGACCCATATAGTCCGTGGGTGGATTATGACGGTAAAGCTAAACAACCCAGGTTAAGGTTTTAAATGCATGCTAAACCCGATTCCCTTCCCCAGCATAGTATATATGAATGTATGTTGTTACATATGATCATTTAATTTGGTTTTGAATAATGGCATTATTTTATCCTTATTCCTGAGTACATGTTAGAGTTCAACCGCTAACTGTCTTCCACCACTGCATCCCCACGCGATGCAGGAATAGGCCATACTACTCTTTCTGCTCAATGACTTGGATTTGGGGATAACTTTGTGTCAAACTAAAGTGATGGCTTTCCATACTTTAGAAAACTCTATTTCCATACTACCATCCACAAAGCCTCTACTGAATACTAACTGTCTATGCCGGGACAAAGCCCCCGGCTGGACCATACACTGAAAAACTCAATATATAAATAAATGTCTTTCGAAAGAAGGATATCTCACCAATTCTTTAAAATCCCAAGTATTCCACTGATATAATGGACCATGGGACTATACTGCATAACCTAAAATTAGGGGGTCAACACACAGAGGTACTAATAAGTAGAACAATAAAAAAAAAATATTTCTATACAACATAGGTGAGAGCATTTCATAAAAACATGTCATCATAAAACATTTGAAAATACATAGGATAATTTGATGAGCTTCAAAACCATCTTCATGAAATCATAACTCAAATCTTCATTTCTCTACTGAGCTAGATGATACACCCTACAATCATAGTTTGTCGCAACGATTAGACTATCAGTAAGGGAAGACACACAAGATCACATAGTAGGGTGCCATAATCTCCAATTAAATCAACATGTTATAGTAGTACACAAGATCATAAACCAGGGCTCCTAACCATAGTCCCAAATTGGGACGACATGAATCAAGGTACAAAAGATCACAAAACAAGGTACCATAATCCCATGTCGGTAAATCACAGTTTCCAGCATTGAGTCTTTCAACTCATGCTTTCTTAGGATAACCATCTAAGTCTCTTTAAGCCCAATTTTATCCTCTTAAAACTAAACGTCATTCTTAGAAATAAATCTTTCTCATTCTATTAAGGGCGCATCACGAAGAGGTATCTTCATACCTAGACTTGCAAGTCATTCATATCATATCAATTCCATAGCCCTTGTCATTCAACATATATCAATGACCACCAAAGATTCATCAAATTACACGAGAGTTCTTATTATCAAAATCATATAAAACTTATGCAAACCCATTCTCTTTACAAGACATTAATATGTGGTGGCCATTCCATTTATTCAACACAAGAATAATGGTTAAAGAGACATTTAAGACTAAAGAATTTGTCATTATTCATAAACCAGCACCAACATTGGTTATACATAACTCTTTATGATTAAAAAAAGGGCTCTTAAATCATGCTCTCAAAACAAATTACAATTCATGCCATGCAAAGTCCATAAATATCATCATGGGGAAAGAAAAGTTCACAATTCACATTCTAATCACTCTTCGAGATCAAATCACATATGCACGAGATTTTAAATCAAAACCCCATGACCGTTAAGTACTTTCATCAAATTGGTTTCACAATGCATGCTCTTATAATAATTTCCCAAACTCACTACATAGACATACTTATTTAACTTTAAAGCTCGTTAAAATTGTAAAACCTATGCCCATGAGATTTAGGATAGCCACACGTACCTTAAGTTTCTTAACTTGGGAATGAAACCCTAATCTTGATGCTTTCTTGAAGGTTCTTGAACTTGGGTAGCTTGAATTCTAGATTACTAGGGGGGAAAGGAGTTGAATTCTGTTGTTCTTGGGGAAAGGGGAGGGATTTCTTGGGAGTGAATTGGAGAAGAAAGGCAAATAATGCCCTAATAGATGTATTAATTTGTGTTATGGATGATTTGGGTTTAGGGGGAAACAACACAATTGCCCCTCAACTATTTAAATCAGAACTGGATACAACAACGTCACCGCGATATGATCTAAATAACGGTAGTTAATTTCTCCCACCATAATACGACGAGTGTGAAGTTGGGAATAAGGTCGCAATGCAGTCTTATCGCGGTGACCCACTGTATTCGCAGCCCAAACATGCCCCAAACCTTGCCCGAAAAATCCAAAAATCCCCCGAGATGTACTTCCTATTTTCCTGAATATGATTGACTCAAATACCAATGTCTTGGGGTCGGGAAGATCAAAATAAAAATTCTCAAAGTTTAGTAGTCTTGAAAATGGAAAGTCCCCAACACTTGGTGAAATTTTCAGGCCTTAAGCCCCTCATGCGTGCAACTAAGAGCTGAATAGAACCAAGAATAATATGGTGTGTTACAATTTTTCGCTTCGAAAGCACTTCTCACACTAGTATAAAGATCATTACATATGAATTAAAATATAAATCATGGGATTAGAGTTTGCACATGTAGAAACGTCGATTCGATTTCTAGCTAAAAAATGTGGGGTGTTACATTATCTCCCCCTTGGGAGCATTCATCCCCGAATGATGGGTAGGAACTTGTTGAAACTTTAAAAGTATGGAATAAAGAACGTAATTCACATTGAATATTTTTCCTCAACAAAACATGCAAAGGCATCAAAAGAGATTCATGATAGTCCCTAGTAAAACGTGTAAGCACGAAGCATGAGATAATAAGAATTGACATAGAGGTGACCTTGAACATAAGTTCTAGGGATCATAATTATCATAACATAAGGCATAAGGTTATTTGGTAGAATATCCCTGATTTACGTTGGTACAATCATGAAATGAGATTTCATTGGAGATAGGAATAGAAGCATTCTCTACCTTACAAGATACAACAAATAGATTTAAACTTAGAGACACTACTCGTCTATTCCCAAACAATAAATAACATACTTCATCATTTCCAACCTACAATTCTCCCTTCAGACATCTAACCACAAGAGTTTGAGTCCCACTGTATAGTACTCCTATGATGAAGCCTAACTCAGAGAAAAGAGGTGCTAGCTTAAGCTATGGGACCCCATACTCTACATCTATTTAAGAATAGTACTTCACACTATCATTATAATCAACACCCTCATGCCTAAAATCAAGGAGTAACGACCGCATAACACATTGGTTTGTGTTTTCATCAATCACCACATTCAATCCTATCATTACTACACCCGCTTCATAGATCTCCCCACTAAAACCAACAAATTCTATCACTCTCACAAAGACTTTTTTGCCACATATCTTCTTCCTAACTTTTCACATAACGAAAGTTCATCTCCTTCTTTCCCCCTTCACCTATAACCCTAACTATGGAAATCACATCAAAATTTTCATATTCAAGAATATCTATTCCCGTAACTATAACACTACTACTCTTCCATAGCTACTATCATGCTAACATATGGAGAGTAATTGAGCGACCCGTGCGTAAGCATCATGAATAAAAGTAACACTTATTTAATTATGACTTATTGCACTACTCAAGGTGGGACATGAGGAGAAGATACGATATAATAGACCCGAAGTGCTTCATATATCAAGTGTCTGGATCATAAGCAGAGAGTCGTTCGGGTATAAACATAATACAGCATAAGATCTTAGGATTGGGAACAGTGAGAAACATGAACGCATACATCATGAATCGTATAACATAAGTCCTGAATTCATAAAGTCATCGATTGAGATAGGGATTGATACTTGAAGCTATTACTTCTTATTTTCAGAGTTGAGATAGTCATGAGTTTGTATAAACCTTATCACTTTGGGCTAGACCTGAAATAACATGAATTGGTAACATATAAAAAGCCTAGTTTCTTAGAACCAAGCATGATATAAGACATGGACTTTTATGGATCATGAGAATCATAACATAAAGCCTGAATACATGAAAGACTGGATTTACTGAGACATCATTGCTTCTAGCTTAGAGGTTAGAACATGAACATACGTCCATAGAGAATTCAAACCATAGGCATGACTTGAATACATGACGTAAGGCATTAGCATAGAATGAACTCTTAAATTGAATTAGGAGGAGCTAGCTTGAATAGGAATAGATTTTTCATGACTCTTACCTGAAACTTGCCACCATAAGAAAATTCAAGACCTACCTTAGTCCATTATCTCCCCCTTAGATCAAAGTCACAATATTATACTGACCTATCCTCACATCAAATCTATATCAACAACTCTCAACACAAAGGGGATATCACCATACACAAACACTAAACACTTCATTCTCATTACTTAACATACTCACATTAAACCTCTAATCGCATAACTTACAACTTAACAAAATTTGTAACACTATACCAAGGGCACATACTGCCTACCTATATTTTCTTAATTCAACTATAAGGAACACCATAAAACAACTCCCCAGACTTCCCCATACTATAATTTCAAGAATGTGGGCTAGGTACACATGACACTTGTACACATCAAACTTTATCTAACAACATGCTACCAGGGGGTTTAAACTTATTCTTATAAAACCACACGCTCTCATCCACTTAATGACTCAACCACCATAAATTATTTTAACACTAGCCCTCATGTATATATATCATAATTATTCAGTCATTTTTCAACAAGTTGCCACCTCACATCAAGCCTACTAATTCGTTCCCACAAAATATGCATTATTAGTCTTAAAATACTATTTTAATCACCACAATCCGCATCTAAAGTTCAAGCCTATAGTCTAGCATCAATTATATACCACCAATAAAGAATGCCACATACTATACTAGTCCATCGATTTGGGAAATCAACCCTGATACCTCATTTTACTTAACTACTACCTGCAATCACACCCTCTCCATGAAATTAATACTACGTCTCACAATCCACTACATACCTTCTTACATGTAGTACTAGCTTACAACTACTAGAGAAAAGACAATCAAGGGGGGTAAAAATTACATAATAACAATTATCAATCTTAATCTTATGTAACCCATTACGATCTTATCAATATATTCTACTTTCTCACATCATATTTTACTTGCCTATACATACATCCCCACTACCTTCAAATTCTATACACACCAATGAGTCTCTACCCATAACTTATTAATTAATCTACCCTTTTCCGCTTACAACCCATAAATGATTTCTATAAGAATCATAACTATCAACTCTGAGCTCTTTCCCTATTTTGAATAAATAACAATCACAGCCAATCAATTCCTTCACAAACTACCATACAATCTACAAATCTTTCTACAATATTAGTCGATCACCATAAGAGAGCAAACCACCCCTCAGTCAAGGGTTATACACCTAAAACTACTTATTTATGTGAAAGTCACCCTCACTTTGACTTTTAGACTTGTGGCTTTATATCACTAACTTCTGTACCATTTTACTACTAATAGGCCACGACCTATTAACATATATTACTACTCAAGTGGAAATACTGTTTCAATATTTGTCATATATCTCTACCCTTAAGCATGACATCCATAACAAGGATTTTGAAAGGGACTTAGTACACTTCGTACCTCAGATTGAAAAGCACGATTTCATTAAGATAGAGGTATGCACTCGAATCAATATAATTTGAAGCACTAATGGACTCTTTTTAAGTCTTTGTGCTATCTCATAACTTTATGGATAACTTAAAAAAAAAGGACCACATTGTTAGCGATTTAAACTCTTAGACTTGGATAATCTTGCCAATGAGGCTTGGCCTATAAAATTAGAGAAAGGAAGGAATTTGGATAAATTTCATATAGACGATGCTATAGCACAAACTAGAGTATGAAAGAATGGGAAACAACTCCTAAATACCCGATAGCTTACTAATATAAGTGTGGTGCACAAAACACCCATAAGCAAGACTCTACTAGACACGGCTTCGTAGAAACCCTGGGATCATGAACCATGCTCTGATACCAAGCTTTTCACAACCCGAATAGAGGTCTTGGCCGCAACGGGCATCCCAAACCTCGAAGGCCTGAGAGACCCCTTAGAATACTATCATAAGAAAAATTCATACATAAATCAAAGTGCAGAAAATAAAACAGAGTTCATTGGAAACTTATAATATAAAATATGTCATCAAGATATGATAATACAACACTTCAACTACCATCTACGAAGCCTCTACTAAATATTAATTGTCTAGGCTGGGACAAAGCCCCCGATTGGACCATACACTGAAAGACTCAATATATAAATAAATACCTTTTGAAAGATAGATGGCTCACCAATTCTATCAAATCTCAAGTGTTTTACTGATTTGATAGACCATGGGACTATATCGCATAACCTAAAATATAGGGGGTCAATACATAGAGGTATTGGTACATAGAACAATCCAAAAACTAAATATATTTTTATATAACATAGGTGAGAGCATTTCATAAAAGCATGTCATCATAAAATATTTGAAAATACATGAGCATAATTTGATGAGCTCGAAAGCCATCTTCTTGAAATCATGACTCAACTATTGATTTCTCTACTAAGAAAGATGGTGCACCCTACAATCTATAATTTCCATGGGCTATATGAAATTTTCCCTTGATTTAAAAGTCAAGTCCCTAATCCAAGTTTCCCGCAACGATTGGAGTATCAGTAAGGGAAGAGATGCAAGATCACAAAGCAGGGTGACATAATCCCCAATCAAATTAATATGTCATGGTAGTGCACAAGATCATAAATCAAGTCTCCTAACCATAGTCCCAAATTGGCACAACGTGAATCAAGGTACACAAGATCACAAAGCAGGGTACCATAATTTGGTGTCGGTAAATCACAGTTTCTAGCATTGAGTCTTTCAACTTAGGCTTTCTTCTGGTAACTACATAACTCTATTTAATCCTAATTTTAGCCTCTTAAAAACATACTTTATGCTTAGAAACAAATCTTTCTCCTTTTATTAAGGGCGCATCACAAAAGGATATCGTCATACCCAGACTTACAAGTCATTCATATCACATCAGTTTCATAACCTTTCTCATTCAACATATGTCAATGACCACCAAATATTTATCAAATCACACAAGAGTTATTATTATCGAAATCATATAAAACTTATGCAAATTCGTTCTCTTTACAAGACATTAATACATGGTGGCCATTCCATTTATTCAACACATGCATGCATAATGGTTAAAGAGATATTTAGGACTCAAGAATTTGTCATTATTCATAAACCAGCTCCAACATTGGTTATACATAACTCTTTATGATCAAAAGGGGGCTCTTAAATCATGCTCCCAAAACAAATTACAATTCATACCATGCAAAGTCCATAAAATCATCATGGGGAAAGAAAAGTTCAATATTCACATTCATAATCACTCTTCGAATTCAAATCACATATGCACGAGATTTTAAATCAAGTTTATGAAAAGAAACCCCATGACCGTTAAGTACTTTCATCAAATTGGTTTCACAATGCATGCTCTTAAAAGAGTTTTCCAAACTCACTACATACACATACTTATATAACTTTAAAGCTCGTTAAAATCGTAAAACCTATGCCCATGAGATTTAGGATAGCCCCACGTACCTTAAGTTTCTTAAATTGGGAATGAAACCCTAATCTTAATGCATTCTTAAAGGTTCTTGAACTTGGAGAGCTTGAATTCTAGATTACTTAGGGAAAAGGGAGTTGAATTTTTTGTTCTTTGGGAAAGGCAAGGGTTTTCTTGAGAGTGAATTAGAGAAGAAGGGTAAATAATATCCTAATAGATATCCCAATTCATGTTATGGATGATTTGGGTAGAAGGGGGAAAGACCCAATTGCCCCTCAACCATTTAAATCAGAACTGGACGCAATAACGCCACCGCAACGCGGTTCAAATTGAGGTAGTTGACTTTCCCCACCGTTATGCAGAGAGTGTGGAGTCGGGAATAAGGGCACGGTGCGGTCTTATCGTAGTTACCCTCTAGATACACGGTCCAAACATGCCCCAAACCTTTCCCGAAAAATCTAAAACTCCTCCGAGACTTACTTCCTACTTTCCTGAACATGAATTAACTCAAAAACTAATGTCTTGGGGTCGAAAAGATCAAAATAAGAATCCTCGAAGTTTAGGGGTATTGAAAATGGCTAAGTCCCCAACCCTTAATGAAATTTTTAGGCCTTAAGCCCCTCATGCATGCAACTAAGAGCTGAATAGAACCAAGGATAATATGGAGTGTTACAATTTTTTGCTTCGAAAGAACTTCCCACACTAGGATAAAGATCATGAAACATGAATTATAATATAAATCCCAAGAACTTCCCACACTAGGATAAAGATCATGAAACATGAATTATAATATAAATCATGGGATTAGAGTTTGCACACATAGGAACGACGGTTCAATTTCTAGCTAAAAAATGCGGAGTGTTGTACTAACCCACCCCCAAATATTCTTTTTAACAAAAAAAAAATCATAATTTTTTCCTTACCCCACCCCTAGCCTATTCGTTCTCATTATTTTCTGTTAAGTGTATAATAATATCTTTAGAAAATAATTTTGTATTTGCATAACGGAAATAAGAAAATAAGTAAGAAACCATTTGTTTTTCTATAACTTTTTTTGTATTCCATACCGAACACACATGTGGCATATGCAAAAGATGCATTCAAAGTTTGTACTTGTCATTGGTTGTCACGTTCTGAAACACCAAAAGGAAATGAAATTTATTACTATAAAAAATGAATCCTATTTTGATATACTCTTGTATTGATTTTGTTAAAATTTACATGAATTTAACAACTTAATATATTTACATGATATAATTTATGACAGGTTAGTAGACAAGTTATTTTATTAACAATTATTAATAGATTTAATATTTATAATAATTAAGGGCATTTTAGTAAACTTACCAGTTACGATATAGTACCATACCTCAAACCAAATAATAAAATTGTTATTAAACAATAGTAAACGATACAGTCCATCCAAATATTGTATTGTACTATACTGTACAATACAATACCATACCATATAGTACCGTACATTATAAAACTATGAAAAACCACTATCCAAACAAAGTGCAGGGATATTGATTGTGGAATGGGTATCCCAATTAGAAAGGAAATCGTAGCCATGTTATTTTTAGTAATATTCTTTTTTATTGGTGGCTATTTTTTCACAAATATTTTTTATTAGATTTCATTGTAGAATAATTTTATTTTACATTCATAAGAAGACAAGTGCTAATAGTTGGAGTCTTCTAATTAGTGTAAAATGAATTTGATGCTCATCGATATTTCTATTATATTCTATTTTTTAATTATTTTTTTATATATAAAAGGGTGGTTTCGACATGTGTGCTTACATGTCCAAAAATTTTGTATTAAGGCCATTTTGGTCATTTCACACACAAAAAAAGTTGAGATACAGTTCCAACCCATAGATACGTGTCTTCATCTAATTATCCTGCAAAACACGTATCATAAATATTTAGATCTCTAGAGAGTAAGGTAATCCCTTTCCCTCTTTTCCTCCATCTCTTCTCTGTCAAAATCAAACAAAAACAACCAAAAAGAAAGTTGTTTTGTTTTTACCTTCAGGTACACTTTTCTAATTAAATTATGTTTTTGACTTTAGGTGCATTTTTTTAATTTAATGGAAGAAGAAGAGCCAATCTGATATGTTAATTAAATCGCTTATTTGGGGTTTTGTTTGGAATTTCTGATTCTAACAGAAGAAAAGACCAAATTTGATAGGTAAATTAAACTGCTTTTTTGAGTTTTTTTTATTCTAACAAAGAAGAAGACCCATATTTTTTATATTTCAAATTGGATTCTTGCCGGCTATTATCAATGTAAATAGGTAACCACATAATTCAAAATTAATTATGATCTGTTTAAGTACTATAGATTGAACATGTGCTTGTGCATTTTGGGTTTTTATATTTTGACCTATAATTTCGAATTGTGTTTATTGAATAGAGTAAATAAATAACATAAAGAACCTGGACATAGCCATTTATTTGGTTCAATTTCTTCCAGGATAGCATTGTACGAGACACATATTGATTAAAAAAAACTTTTTGCTTCCTGAAAGAACAAAAAAAGTTGTATGTATTTTTAGGATTACTTTTGCATTTCATGGATGGTTATTTGAAAGAAGTTAATATGTGAGAGTATTGTTTTTTATTATTTGTGATTTTTGATGTTGTGAGTCTGCTCTTTTTTTCGATTTGGAGAGAGCTTTCTTTCTGTATCCGAGCATGTAACCGGACATATAAGGGTTGCCCGCATTTCTAAATATAGCAAACTAATAAAAAATCTAACACGAAAAGCACAGTTTCACACAGAAAGGAATAATGCAAGACGCTAAATAAAAAGAGCATAAATGTGAGGCCTAGAAAAAGGTTAGTTTTAGTTAAAAGATACTTTCCTCGAATATAGATACCGAGGGCAACAAGTACGCATAATAGTAATCGAAAGAGAAGTTCTATTAGTTTGGCATCCTAAGAGAGTACTTCTCCGATTCCTCGAAGACAATAGTTTGATTAGAAGATACAGCATGCATATAGACAAAACAAACATAATTCATAATTCGCGATCTCTTTTGAGTCTATGAATTATCGTAAATATTATTTAGTCTTTGGCACTAAAGAAAGTTGAGAAGGTTGGAAAGCAAGATGGTTATGCAGGATATGTTGTTGCAGTAATCATTAGTCAGGGCAAAGAGCAAAATTCCAACTACAATCACTCAATAAACTAGGTATATATAGTTGTACAATCACTCAGTTTTGATGTCAAGACTGGAGGGGAAATCGAGAAAGCGTGCAATTCGAAAAGATATGGATGATAATGTGCTACTACTAAACAAAAATCATTTGGTACATACAAAATTATTCCATACAACATGAGTCAAAAGAGAGACCAGTTTTAGTACCTTGATGTAAGGTAGAACGCTATATATCAAGCCAACTTCACTTATGATGCCACTAGGATACAACAATAAGAAGGTAATATATCTGCACGGATAAAATCAATACCTAAACTTCAACTTTGAGGGGCAATTTTTTAGGTTGTCTATAGGATGTTGCTTTCACTTATGTTATTTCTGTAAAGTTCTTGACTCTTTATGTTTTTTTTTTTTATGTTTGATATGTATCAATCATGAATCTATTTTTTACTTATTTCAAATACCTATTCTTCTTCTTTCTCTTTTGAATTTAGCGTTAATATTCTTCTAAAATTTGTACTGGAACATTTAAAAACGTATGTCACCTCATCCTTGTGCTTTAAAATGGAGTCCTCTCTGAATTTGATGTTTAATATAATTTCTAGTCCAAAATATTACACTCAACCGACTTTCTTAGTTTTATTATCAAGGAAATGTAATAGTTATAGTCGGTAATCTCAGAATTCACCTGTTTAATCCAATGTCAAAGTTTGTTTGCACATTTTTTGAGATTTATTCAGTAGAAAACTATAGCTAAAGAATATAATTTTAGAATGTTTTTAAATTTGTTGATTTTAAGAAAACTGAAGTTTATTTAGTACCAAGGTGTATTGTACGCGGCCTTTCCTTACATTATACTAATTAAAAATCAAATGCTTAGGAACAACATCAGTGGAATGTCGCTTCTTGTTTGCCACGACCTATAATAATGAGACTTCTACATTATTAGCAATCCAATCCCAAAAAATGCATCTATGGATTGTTACTATTCTCAAAATATTTACTTTGCTATCTTCCTTTTTTTGGCCAAACAACAGTTAATGACTTAATTAAGTACCTTTTTTCTCATCTTATCTTAGAGGCTCCTTGGGTTTTGGCTAGGAAGCACTGCAATTTCTTCCAGGCAAAATTGAATCACAGGTACTGCTCCGTAGTCCTTTCCTTTGTTCGCTTAAGAGATTCCTTATCAAGGATTTGAAATAAAAAATGTTCATACATATTTGTAAGTTATCATATGTCTTTTATGTGTTAGATGTTAATGATGTGCTAGCTGCTATAGATTATGTCATAGATATGGGACTTGCAGATCCATCTAAGATAAATATGCTCGGTGGTTCCCTTGGTGGATTTCTGAAAACACACTTGATTATCTAGGTCTATTGTAGTTCTACAAATCTTTATAATTCCTTCGTCGTATCCATTTAAATTTGTGAAACTTTTGGTCCTTGCTAGATTTGTTCTACGCACATTTGTTTCTTTATGTAGCGAAGGTGGACAAGCTTGTATATCTTAGAGACTATAGATTGACAACTTACCGAAGCACCTTCATCTGAACACATTGCCGTCTTGCACAACAAATCGCTTATATCATACATTTCCAAGTTCTGATGTAATCAGCAAAGTCTGAATTTCGAAAAAACTTTATATTTTAAGAAATTGTATATCAAATCATAAATAAAAGATGAAGTATTATGTTTTTTCTAGATTTCAATGATCATTGGTAATAGTTGTACAAGAAGTAAATCATCTCCCTATGGATGTATTTTCTGAATCCTATATTTCTGAATGTATTTGCTAAATCTGTTTCATCTATTATTGCAGGTCAAAACTCCTATACTCTTCTTGCTAGGTCCCAAGGACCAACGTGTACCAATATGTACAGTCTTGAAAGTAAGATTTAATATAATCTTCCTGTGTGCTTTTTTATTATATAGAAAGGATGGTTTTGACATGTGTGCTTACATGTCCAAAAAAATTTGTATTAAAGGTATTTTGGTCATCTGACACAGAAGAAAAGTTGAGATATATTTATAAGTTTATTATTTACACAAAATTCATATACCATATTTACACAAAGATCTTTACTCCATCACCATCACTCCTCCTCCGTCACAAAGAAAAAAAGGAAGAGAAGAGGAAATCTAGAGAGAGAAAGAAAATAAGATGAAGATGGGACAAAGAAATTTGAAGAGAGAAAGAAGAAAAGAAGAAAGATTTAAAAGATAAAGAAAATGGGAAACGCTACAATTTAAAATTTGAAGTTGAAGTACTTTTGAAAATTTTAAAGTATTTAAAAAATTATACTTTACACTCTAATTTAATTTAATCGCTAATTAAAAAAAAATTTAACTTAAATTGATCAAAGCTATCATCTATTTTAATTTTAAAACTTATTTATCATCCCACATTTAATTTTCTGAGGCAATATATCTCCCTCTTTTCCTCCATCTCATCCCTGCCAAACATCGAACAGAAACAGCAAAAAAAAAAGGTTGTTCTGTTTTTGCCTTCAGGTACAGTTTTCTGATTAAATTCTGTTTTTGACTTCAGATGCAGCTTTTTGATTTAATGAAAGAAGAAGAGCTAATTTGATATGTTAATTAAATCACTTATTTGGGATTTTGTTTGGGATTTCTGATCCTAACGGAAAAGAAGACCTAATTTGATAGCTAAATTAAACTGCTTTTTTGAGTTTTTTTAATTCTAACAAAGAATAAGACCCTTATTTTTGAGATTTCAAATTGGATTCTGGCCGGCTATTTTCAAGGTAAATAGGTAACCACATAAGTCAAAATTAATTTTATGATCTGTTTGTGTTATAGATTGAACATGTGCTTGTGCTTTTTGGGTTTTTAGATTTTGACCTATAATTTCGAATTGGGTTTTTTGAATAGAGTAAATAAATAACGTAAAGAACCTCAACATGGTCATTTTATTTGGTTCAATTTCTTGCTGGATAGCATTGTGCGAGACGCATATTGATAAAGAAAAAATTTATTGCTTCCTGAAAGAACAAAAGAGTTGTATGTATTTTTAGGATTACTTTTACATTTCATGGATGGTTATTCGGAAGAAGTTAATTTGTGAGAATATTATTTTTGGTTATTTGTGTTTTTTGAAGATGTGAGCCTCCTCTTTTTTCAATTTGGAGAGAGCTTTCTTTCTCTATCCAAGCATGTAATCGTACATGTGAGGACTGACTGCATTTCCAAATACAACATGCTAATAAAAAATCTAATGCAAAAAGCACAGTTTCACGCGGAAAAGAATAATGCAAGACGCTAAACAAAAAGAGCATAAATGTGAGGCCTAGAAAATTTTTTGTTTTAGTTAAAATATACTTGCCTCGGACATAGATACAGAGGGTAAAAAGTCCTGCATAATAGTAACCGAAAGAGAAGTTCTATTAGTTTGGAATCCTAAGAGAGTACTTCTCCAATTCCTAAAAGGAAATAGTTCGATTAGAAGAACCACCATGCATATAAACAGAACAATCATAATTCATAAGTCCTGGTCTCTTTTGAGTATAGGGTATATTGTAAACAGTAATTAGTCTTTGGCACCAAAGAAAGTCGAGAAGGTTGGAAAGCAAGGTGGTTTCACTGGATATGTTGTTGTAGTAATTATAAGTCATGGAAAGGAGCAAAATTCCAACTACAATCGCCTGATAAACTAGGTATATATAGTTGCAGAAATTTGACGACATGTGCCTCTGAGAGGCCAAGGTAAAAACTATAGAACAAATCGATTTTGATGTTAAGACTGGGGGCTGGAAGGGGGACCGGGAAAGGGTACAATTCAGAAGGATATGGATGACAATGTGCTGCTAGACAATGTGCTGCTACTACACAAATATCATTTGGTACATACAAAATTATTCCATATAACATGAGTCAAAAGAGAGACCAGTTTTAGCATCTTGATGAAAGGCAGAGCATTATATATCAAGCCAACTTCACTTGTGATGCCACTAGGACACAGGAACAAGAAGGTACTTTATCTGCACGAATAAAATCAATACCCAAACATCATCTTTGAGGTGCAATTTGTTAGATTGTCTATGGTATGTTGCCTTCACTTATGTTATTTCTGTAAAGTTCGTGACTCTTTATGTTTTTTTTAAGTTTAATGTGTATCAATTATCAATCTATTTTTTACTTATTTCAAATACATATTCTTCTTCTTCCTCTTTTGAATTTAGTGTTAATATTCTTCTAAAATTTGTAGAGGTGCATTTAAAAACATATCTCACCTCACTTTTGTGCTTAAAAATGTAGTCGTCTCTAAATTTGATGTTTAATATAATTTCTAGCTCAAAACATTACACTCAATGGGCTTTCTTGGTTTTAGTATCAAGAAAATGTAATAGTGATAGTCGGTAATCTCATAATTCACCTATTTAATCCAATGTCAAAGTTTGTCTGTACATTTTTTGCGATTTATTCAGCAGAAAACTATCGCTAAAGAATCTAACTTTAGATGCTTTTAAAGTTATTGATTTTAAGAAAACTGAAGCTTATTAAGTATCAGGGTGTATTGTACGCGGCCTTACCTTGCATTAGACTAATTAAAAATCAAATGCTTAGGAACAACATCATTGGAATGTGTCTTCTTATTTGCCTCGACCTATAATAATGAAACTTCTACATTATTAGCAATCCAAGCCAAAAAATGCATATATGGATTGTTACTGTTCTCGAAATATTTACTTTGCTATTTTCCTTTTTTTGGCCAAACAGCAGTTAATGACTTGATTAAGTACCTTTTTTTCTCATCTTATCTTCAAGGCTCCTTGGGTTTTGGTGAAGAAGCACTCCAATTTCTTCCAGGCAAAATTGGATCATAGGTACTGCTCCGTAGTCCTTTCCTTTGTTCGCTTAAGAGATTGCTTATCAAGGATTTGAAATCTAAAATGTTCATATGTATTTGTAGCTTATTATATGTCTTTCACGTGTAGGATGTTAATGATGTACAAGCTGCTATAGATCATGTCATAGATATAGGACGTGCAGTTCCATCTAAAATAAATATGCTTGGTAGTTCCCTTGGTGGATTCCTGACAATACACTTGATTGGCCAGGTTTGCTGTAGTTCTACAAATCTTTATAATTTCTACGTCATATCCATTTAAATTTGTGAAACTTCTGGACCTTGCTAGATTTGTTCTATGCACATTTGTTGCTTTATGTAGCGAAGGTGGACAAGCTTGTGTATCTGAAAGACTATAGATTGACAGTTTACCAAAGCACCTTCATCTGAACACCTTGTTGTCTTTCACAGTAAATCACCTATATCACACACTTCCAAGGTCTACTGTAATCAGCAAAGTCTAGATTTCAAAAAATCTTTCTATTTGAAGCAATTGTATATCCAATCGTAAATAAAAGATGAAGTATTAAGTTTTTTCTAGATTTCAATGATCATTGGTAATAGTTGTACAAGAAGTAAATCATCTCCCTATGGATGTATTTTCTAACTCCTATATTTCTGAGTGCATTTGCTACATCTGTTTCATCTATTATTGTAGGTCAAAACTCCTATACTCTTCTTGCTAGGTGCCAAGGACCTCCGTGTACCAATATAGACAAGCTTGTAAGTAAGATTTAATATAATCTTCCTATTTCTTTTATCAAGCACAAGTTTATGTTTCATTATCAACATGATATTGGCAGGTCTATATTCTGCTTTATGGGGACTCTTGGTCTGCCATTGCTATTGTGGATAGCCTTAGAATAGGGGTAGTTGATTTCCATTTATCTGGGGGTGGATTCCAATGCCAACTTCTTGGAGCTTTAATGAAACTTCCAATCGTAAATGATATCTCCTTCCACCCTTCATTTAATGCTGGTTCAGGGATAATTAAAACAGATCTTCCTCCACTATTTGATGATACAATACTCAGGAATCTCCCAAATTGATTATGTTTTCTATTGTAGAAATGCTCTGCATCTTGATTGTATTACCACAAAGTGGAATTTGGAAAGGGTAAAGTGTACTCAATCACCACCTCAAATGACTGGAGAGGCTGTTCTGAACAAACAGCATATATGGTGTTTACCAAAAAATTTAACTTCTCTGCTTACAAAACTAACAAGTAAAACGTTGGCAGAACATAAGAGGATTTATGACATTGAGTTCCTGACCTAAAGAAAAATTATGCATAGTTACTTTTTTTTACCTCCCAGATTACTTAACCTCTAATCTGCTGTTTGAGTCTGCCACTGTTTTAGGCAGCATATGTTAAATGTCAAAATTTGATATCTGAGGCCTACACTACTGTGACAAATTCATAATGTAGGAGAAGGTGATCCAATGTCCAAGTCACCAAAATCTTATTTATTACTTATCTGCAGAGAGGAGCAGATAAGAAAAAGATGGAGAGACAGGACAAGAGTGGCAGAAAGAGAAACAAAAACTGCTCTGCGAAAACCAATATGAGGAAGAGAGGTATTAGCGTGACTAAAGGCATGAGATGGAACAAATAGAAGTTTTTGCAGAAAGAGTCTATGGAAGTAAGTCATTTTGAAATTTCTTTATCAGAGGTACCTCATTCTATGGATTTAGGCAGAAAACTGAGTTCATTTGCTCCATTACCTCCTGCAGGCAAAAAGAATGGGACTTAAAGAAGAAATGCGCTGAGATTAAAAGGTTGCTAGCTTTAAAGCGGCTAATGTAATGAATTGCCCGAAGAATATTGGCGAAAGAATCAATAGTGGTAAGGTAATGGATTGTCGTAGATTTAATGATCCATTACTACTTTGATTTGCTTTACTTGACTCTAGGGTCTTTCAAAACAACTTCTAAATCTCCCTCCAGGAGGTAGGGGTAAGGTGTAGTTACACTATATTCTCCCCAAATCTCAGTTTATAAGATTTCACGGGATATATTATTGTAGATTTGATGATCCATTACTACATTTATTTTCTTTAATTGAGTCGATGATCTTTCGAAAACAATCTCTTCCTCCATGAGATAGGGATAAGGTCTATATACACACACTCTATTTTCTCCAAATCTTACTTTATTGATTTCACGGCATATATTGTTGTTGTTGTTGTTGTCATTGTAAATTTGATGATCCATTACTATGTTGATTTGCTTCACTTGAGTTGAGGGTCTTTTGAAAACAACATCTCTATCTCACTCCAAGAGGTTGGGGTAAGGTCTGCATATACACTCTATTTCCCCCAAACCTCACAATGTGATTACACGGGATATGTTGTTATCACCGTAAATTTGATGATCAAATGGCTGTAATACAGGATGCTGGAACATGAAAATGGATTGGGAAAACAATTTAGCAACAGTAAGTATACATTCAATCAAAGATTTGATGATCCATTACTGCATTGATTTGCTTCACCAGACCCAAGGCTCTTTCATAAACAACCTCTCTATCTCCTTCAAAGAAGTAGGGGTAAGGGCTACATATGTACACTCTATTCTCCCTAAATCTTACTTTATGTGATTACATGGGACATGTTGTTGTTATCATAGATTTGATGATCCAATGCCTCTAATACAGGATGCTGGAACATGAAAATGGATCAAGAAAACAACTTGGTAGAAGATTGACATGAAATCCTTGGCAGAATCACTGAGATATCACATGAAGAGAGACGTCAAAATTTTGACTGTGAATGACGGAGGCGTTGTTTACTATTGAAGCAGAACGGTGACTGGAAATTATTTGTATCATACTACAGAGGTGTTCAGTGATGAAAATCCAAATGGTTCCATTGTTCTGTGAACAATTCTGGTAAGTGTTTAGAAACTTTTCTAGAAGTATTATTGTAATTGCAAATACTCATGATTGATTTCATATATTAGCAAAATTAATGCATGCACAACCTACTGCTTTTCTACATTCTTATTATTTCGCATTTTTTTTAATGTTATAAAGTGTGTTTCTTTGTTTTTCCCCTTCTGCATTCGGAAAGAGCTAAAGTAGTAATTCTTATTTGGGATTTTAGAAAAAGATGTGTAAAGTGCTTTGTTCTGATCATTCTGGTGATTTTCTCAAACATGTTGATATGCAAATCAATATTCTTGGTGTCTATGTTGCTCGGACTCTTTCGATCTGTTATAGGATGTGGATCCTCTAAAATTAGTATACCTCTGGAGGATCCAACACAGTTGTGGTAATATTTTTTTAGAGTTTGAACAACATATCTTGGTGTAACCTTTTTTTGCTTTTTTCTTCTTAAAAATTGCATTTTTCATATCATTGTATATTTATTGTTTGCAATATTATAATATGAAATAAGCAAAGTCACAGATTACTCAAACATAAAGTTTATAGGATACCTGAGAAGTTTGTGAAGTAGTGATTTACTTGTAT
Source organism: Capsicum annuum (assembly GCF_002878395.1). NCBI lineage: Eukaryota > Viridiplantae > Streptophyta > Magnoliopsida > Solanales > Solanaceae > Capsicum > Capsicum annuum. Next base: position 84,056,517 of record NC_061118.1, on the reverse strand, counting down.
GTAATTGATAGTTGAGATTTACGCAAATTAAAGTTTGTGGCCTTAAATTAAAGTTGTGTCAAATGTACCAAAATACCCTTTAATCTTGTGGTCCTAAACATGCCATGTGGAAAGTTGAAATTAAAGTATTGCCAAAAAAGGAAAGGAGTATTCTTTTTTAAACGTACTAAAAAGGAAAGTAGGTCATTCTTTTTCAAACGGAGGGAGTAATACAAATACAAAGTAAAAAATCTAAAACTCTCAACACTTAGTCTTTGATAAAAATAATAATCAAGCCCATTTCAACGTCAGCGTCCTCTTTTACAGTCACTGTCCAGACCCAAGGTGGATGCTGCATCTGTATTTGCTCGATGGCTTATTTCTGAGTTCTTGGAGTGTCCTCTAGTATGTATGATTAATAATGTGCAAGTAATGAACAAGTGGCAGGAGGTGCTTATAGTGTCGTCGTCGTGTTATTGACGTTTTGTCGACTCTAATCTATGTTTGAGGGGAAAACTCGAATAACCGGGGGACCTATGCTAGCAAGGCAACAACCATAGATGACTTGTGTGCGTAACTGATGAACTTTAAGCTATTACACATTATATTTTCAGGGATTGTATCTTCTTGTTTAATCATATTTGATAGGAATATGTTGACCTTTTTGTTTGAGAATTAATACTCTGCGAATCATTGTCCCATTAGTTGAAGAGGTTTCTCCATTGTGGTGTAATTGTGATTACCAAAAAGTATTAAGGACTATCCTATAAAGCTTGGAGGATGTTCGAATAATCTATTTCTCGAAATATGCTAATTTGATATGTTAATCTTTTGTTAAACCATGTGGAATCAACTTTATTAGAACTATGATAAATACTATGTATAGAACTTGCGGTATGTATCTTGCAACTCGCAACTTGCGGAATATTACATGTGGAATCAACTTGGAATATTAGATGTGTGGGTCTATTTTGCAAGGTTCAGTCAGATCTTGTAACCTTTTTCGATGGAAAATACTTTCAAGTAGTTTTATGTTTTAATATATTTATGTTTTACAACCTTATAATTCGAATTGAAATCAATCTAACGTATCGGACATAATCAATTCTTAATGTTGGGCCTGTACTGTCATGGGCCGTGCTCCTCTAGTAGTCACATAACATATGATGATACTGTTACAAGACGTATAATTCAATTCCATGTCAATTTGGATTGTGTTTATAAAATAATATGTCTAACCGGTCATCTTCTAATAAATATGACATCAAACTATTGTAATTACATGAGCACTTTTTCCTCATATCTTCTAATAAATATGACATCAAACTATTGTAATTACATGAGCACTTTTTCCTCATATGTTAATAATTTGAGAATTTTCTGATTATTAAATATTAGTATTAGTATTCATGCGACGTACGAATAATATTTAACAAAAATAAATTTGCAAATTTATCAAATAAATAAATGGGCATAAAATTTTTCTCTGTGTCAACCAACCAAGACTATTGAAGTGTGGTTCCGTTGAGGTTGATGATTATCCATCGTTTAACATCATCAGTTGTTTGAGAGTGAATATTGTTGGTGATTCAAAGTGTTGTACTCAACTTTTTTAGGTCATTTTCACGAGTTTTATTCAACTTACTTCACATTTCATGGATTATTACTTTAAACTTTTTTTTTTTAATACCAAATAGGAATCCAAAATGAAAATAAGAATACTCGGATATTTTTAAGATATAAAAGTCATAACTAAGAGCATTTTTGGATTGAATTATTTTAAGTGTTTTTAAATCAATAAAATTTTAAGCATTTTTTTTGTAGTATTTAGGTAAAACAAAAAAATATTTATAAGTTGGTTTTAACTCAAATCAAAAATTTAAAATCATACCTTATTATTTTTGTTTATAAGTCAAATGTCAATTCAAACACCCTCTATAACTTTATTCCACAGTGTATAACAAAATATATCATATTAAAATTTTCTTCATTTAAAATTTCAAAAAGTGCTTGTTGGAATTTGTCAAAAATCAAATAAATTAGCAAAACCATAGTGGCTTTATTCAAAACTCATCCAGTCAATTATAGTGAGAAAAACAATACTTCAATCGTTATTAGATACAAATTCAATTATATATTTTAATTATATCAAAGAACCAAGACATTGAATTCAACTATCAAATAAAAGATTGAACTTTCAAATATTTAAATTGAAAACATATTTAAAAATAAAAAATTTTCACTATTTATATTTAACTAACTTTACGTTTCATGGATTATTACTTTAAACTTATTTTTTATTACCAAATAGGAATCCAAAATGAAAATATGGATACTCGGATATTTTTAAGATATAAGTCATAACTAAGCGCATGTTTAGATTGACATGTTTTAAGTGTTTTTAGACCAATAAAAAATTTAAATATTTTTTGCAGTATGTATGTACAATAAAAAAGTATTTATAAGCACTTAGTTTTAAGTTAAATAAAAAAATTAAAAATCCTACCTTATTAATTTCTCTTAGAAGTCAAAATTCAATTCGAACACCCTCTAAAAATTTGTTCCCACAGTATATAACAAAATATATCATACTAAATTCCTTCATCTGAAATTTCAAAAAGTTGGAATTTGTCAAAATCAAATAAATTAAGAAAATTATATTGACTTTATTCAAAACTCATTCAATCATATATAGTGAGACAGACAATAATTCAATTGTTATTGGATGCAAATTCAATTAGATATTTTAGTTATATCAAAGAACCAAGACATTAAATTCAAATATTAAATGGAAGATTAAACTTTCAAAAATTTAAACTGAAAACATATCGAAAAATCAAATTTATACAAAAAAATAAAAATAAAAAAATAACGTAAACAATGCATTACGACTTAACTTATGAAAGAAATTCATTAATTAATATGAGAAAAACTATCTGTATCAATGCATCTTTGTTCATGATCAAGAAAACTAAATGACTAAACTGAGTCGCAAATGTCTAATGATTATATTTTGATACTTAGATAACTTTATTATTTGACTGATCATTCTTACAATAATATAAATTTAAAAACGCCACTAAAAACGCCACTAGTCCTAACAGAGGTGGATCTAGAATTTAAAGGTTGTGGGTTTCTAACTTATAATTTTTATCACTAGACCAATAACACACTTTGTTTGTGGGTTCTCAACTTATAATTCTTATATATTTACTAGTTTTTTCAATATAAATTCAAGAACCGTACGAAAGTTATAGGTTCTCGGAAACCCGTACGTAAAGCTGTGAATCCACCCCTGAGTCCTAATTGAATCAAAAAATATTTTCTAAGTGTTATAGCCACCCTCTTATTAGCAGAAGTTTGTATATTCTTTGGAACCCGTCAAAAATTCTAATTTCGATGGACTGCTTGGATTTACTTTGATCATCCAGGTACGCTTCGTATAATCTTAACTTTACCTTAATATTATATTAACTTATTGGACAAAAAACTTTACCTTGATGTCACTTGACTTAAATTTAGGCTAGGCTTTCCTAAATTTTATACCATAAATGAAAAACTCAAATTTTAGTAGCGAAAATAGGAACAATGTGGTTTAGATGGATTTTTGATCATTTTTGGTGATAGAAATTATTTTCATAATTATTGAGATTAAATAGTAGTGAAGTATTAAGTTCATGTGTTGGCTTAGACCTTCCTCCATATCAGATGAAATTAATACAAGTCAAAATGTATTTAATCGCTAGTTTTGATAATCTTCATTAATTCTCCTAAACTGAGTAATATATAGTTGGATCAATGTAACTAGAGTTGATTTTCACTTTAACTTAAACTAACAGTAGACTCTCCATCTGAGTTAGGTCTATAAAAGTTTATTGAGTAACTAATCTGTCATGGTATATGTGTATGACATGGGTAGTTCTCCAATCCCATCGATTGAATATTCAAGATACATGATTACATATATACTTAATGAGCCCTGAATTTTATTATTCGAGCTATTCGACATATTATGACCTGTTTAATGTGCTATATCTCAAGTCCTCTGTAGACTTTACTAACTCACTTATTGTTGTTTAATCCTTTTTTGACAGAAATAGACATTAACCTAAATAATGCATTATATAAATTGTGTCCTATGTTAGAAAAAATTCATTTTAGTTTCTAACTAAATAAAAGATGGATACTTAATTTGTAGGTATTGAGTTTGATAAATCGTATCTCTTGTTGTGCATTAATGCATTGATTCTTAATTATTGCTATATCTCTCATGAATTGAAAAATATTGATCTATCTTAGAGGATAAAAATATTCTTTAGAGTTGAATGAAACTTATCTGTACACTCAGTGGCAGAGTTAGAATTTTCACAAAGGAGGTTCATAAGTGAACTTACAAATTAACCAAAGGGAATTCAACATCTACAATATATATATATATATATATATATAGCATAATTTTTCCCCGAAGGGAGTTTGGATGAACCCCCTAATCGAAGAGTAGCTCTGCCCCTATGTACACTAAAGTCTATGCCATTCTTTTTAGATAGCACTTTGAGGATGATCAATTTAATGAAATTTAGAGTTCATTAAAGTGAAGACACTACCAACTTGCGAGTCCTATTAAGAAAAAAAAAATGACTAAGAGCGATTTTCTCTTAAAATAATTGATAGGTAACAATAAGTTAGAATTAATGCATTCTAATTTGTGTGGTAACATTAACTTTCAGGTAAGAGGTGATTTTGAATATTTTGGAACACTCACTAAAAATACTCATGATATGAATATATTTATTTGATGCTCCATAAGTCTGAATGTTTTTATAAACTCGAGATATTCAAGATAGAAATGAAAAAGCATCATGAAAAATATATTAAATCATTGTGATTTGATCGTAGTGGCGAATGAATCTTTGAAGAGTTCATTAATCACTTTTTTGATAGATTGAATAATTTCATTTGTCTATACTTGACGTTGTATAATAGATTGGTGTAAAAGAGAAAAAATATAAACTCTTACAGAGATGATAAGATTGATAAATGACTTATTCATAGTTGTTTCATTTTCATTTTAAGATTATTTTAAGAGTTGTGCATTACATTCTAAATTTATTTCCTTCCAAGTCAGTATCTTTGACAACTATAGAACTGCAGATTTAACGTAAGTCTAGTCTGTAAAAGATTTAGACATGTGATTGTCTAGCATACATTCTGAAAGGGAGGAATGGATAAATTAAAATTAAGAATGTATGTGTATTGGATACCCAAAAAGAATGAAAGAAGGTTTATTTTTAACATCCTAAAAAAATAAGATAATTGTTAATACAAATGTCAGATTTCTAGAAACGGATATTCAATAAACCATGTTCCTAAAAGTAAACTAGTTTTACGAGAACTGATGAATGAAATCACAAATGAGTCATATGAAAATTCAAATGCTCAAGAAGATCTAACCTATATGTCAGAATTGATGTTTCATTGCATTTAAGTAGCGGGAGAAACATTAATAGACATAAGAAAATCTATTATCTCAAAGTAGTGAAAGTGATATGAGCAAAGAACATCTCATGAAGAAGTCATTAGTGTTTCAGTATCAAAAGATTCTAGAGAAAATGTTAAGATTCTAGAACATTAAAGTGTGACTATAGCATTAGTACTTAGTCGTAGTGGGAAAATAATAACATGGATCGATTTATTGTTTATTCTTGAGAGAGTTTCATGATAGAACTCACATTAGTGGAGTATTTCATGATAGGATATTTGAATATCTAGTATCAAATCGACCAGTCACGACGAAACACTACTAGACAAAGTTGCGTAAGAAAACGACTTGATAAGATCCTTTGATGAAAAAAATATAAGAATTATCTATGAAAGTTTTAGATGTATAGTTAAGAGTCTGAGTGGGATATTGTCAGTGTGTATACTATTAATCATGTGTTAAGACATAGTATTCTATCCATTGTCAAAGACGAAACATCATAGTGGGAGATTATTAAGGTATACACTATTAACCATGCATATAGATATAATATATTATAATAATTATTATGGTTAAAAGTCTAAGTGGGACATTGTTCGGATATATACTATTAACCATGCATTTAGATATATTATATTATAATAATTATTATGGTTAAAAGTCTAAGTGGGAGATTGTTGGGATATATACTATTAACCATATGTTTAGATATAGTATACTATAACAATTGTGATGGTTAAAAGTCTAAGTGAGAGATTGTTGCGATATATACTATTACATGCTATATATATTATTGACCATGCGTTTAGATATAGTTTTTATTATAGAATAACTATTAAGTCAATTTTAATAAAAGATTTAACAGATCATATATTCTTTTATGTGTCAATTTACTTATATAGTGGATAATTTAGTGTATAGAGTCTTAGCATATAACATAGAGGATTAATTCATTGGTTCTTATAAATAAAGATTTTTGTTCACAATCTAGGATGAAAATTGGACAAGTCATCGGTACAATTGTAGAACAAGATAAAACGTAATTTATCTTGATTATAGAAACAGTGTAGTTCCGACTTCTTATACTAGTGCATTTTATTCGTATTGAATGGGACCGATCAGAGATAGATGTGTTATACTGACTGACAAAAATATATTTTCTAAACTATTAAATGTACTTATAATCTCAATCTTGATATAACTATTATGAGTTGTATTTATTAATTATCATTTTTATTTATTAAATGGTGAGATCCTGAGATGGGTCAATATGTCTGGTAGATTGGATGATAATACTATATACTGATGAAATAATAATTTAGTTGATAGAATTTATGTCTCGGTACAGAGATTAATGATATGCCTTTTTGATAAACTTATAAGTTTTTACTTTGTCAAATCTTGCAAGTGGATTTTATGAATCCGATACATGAAATAAGTTAAGTAGTGCTTTAAAAAAATTAATCATTATCTTGAATTCATTTAATTTATTAATTAGTATCTGTAATCTTAACATTGAAAATTATATAAGTATTTAATGGAGAATTTCACAGACTAAATAAAGGAATGCAATTATGAATTTCTAGTGGAATGATTTATAATTTATTATGGTAAAAATAATTTAAATTAGAATTTTTAATTATTTTCATAATAGGGAGCCTCAATAATTAATTTTGTGGTTCCTACAGTGTTCATATTAAACTAGAACTCAGAATTTTATTTTCTATGAAAAAAAATAAGTCACCATTTTTTTCTTATTCAAGTAAAAACAGGCGTATTTTTTTTCTTTTATCCTTGGACTGGGAGAGTATCTCTATAAATATGGATTTCCTAGCCTAAAGAATGAGTTTTTTATTCGATACTTGTCCACTCAAGTATTGAAAGAGTCTGAGTGTTAATTTGGAATCACTATAGAAGACTGCAAAATCATAGTCATACTTGCTTGATGATACACGTTCATAAAGACTTGCTTGGTGACATATTTTCACACTTCAAAAGGTATTTATTGAATTATGTTTGAACAAAATCTATGATTATATGTTGTATATATTACATGCAAGTGATACTGCTTATTTACTTCCGCTGTGTGTGCCTGTTTTCCAACACAAGTATCATTGGACGGAGGGAGTACGAAGTGTAAGAAATGAAAAAATAATAAAATTATCTTGATTTCATAAATTGAACAAATAAATTATTTAATTATCTTTATTATAAAGATCACGTAAAATAAAATAAAAAAAGTAGAGGGCGTAAACTATATAAGAGAAAAATGACACACACATTGGGACAAAGCAAACAATTCAAAACGCCAAAAAAAAAAACAAATAACTATAGGTGATTTGTTCCAGTATGTTTGTAATGGTAAAAGTTCCCATATCCCAAGTTAAGGTAGCATTTGGCAAGGGGTTTAAAAATATTTCTTTAAAAATTAAATTTAGGTGAAGTCTTAAAATGTGTTTGGTCATAATTTATAAAATATTTTTACTGTTATTTGAAAAAAAAATAAAAAGGGGTAAACATAGCCTCAACTTTGTAATTTAGAGCAGATATACCCTCCGTTAAAATAGTGACATAAATATACCCCTTATCGTTTATGAAATGGTACAAATATACTGTAAAGATCCGTTTCATCATTACCAAAAATATTTACGGTAATGACATAATAATCTCATTCGTCATAGGTGTTAGGATCAATTTTTTATTATGGGAGTGAAGTAGATATGAATTAAGGTCATACAATACCTCTAGCACAAAGTTAAGTTGAAAGTGTCCATACTGATTTATTTTTGGTCTAAGTTTAAAATAGAGTCACCTTCAAATGAGTACTCCTCCTAAAATAATAAGAATTATGGGTCTCATTACCCACCAAATTAAAGATGTCTGATTTTCTTTCCAACACCACCAACCGTTCATTAATACAATTTCTGAGTAAAAAGTTATGACCATTTTACTAAAGATTGTCTGCACTGAAAAAGTTGAAGCCACTATAGCAGAACTTAGGATGCTATAGCGGGATGATGTTTGTATATAAGCCTATCAAATTTCAGTTTATAAAATCCAAAATTTCGTTCCTAAGCCCTAGAGAGGTGATTTACTCATGGTTGGAGTAGAAATTCTTCGTTGAGGTAAGATTTTTTCTTTCTTTTATATCGATTAATCTGTTCTTCTTCTAGAATCACTATAATAGGCAATTGTGGTGAAATTATTGTGGGTTAAAATCCTAGGTTCATGAAATTATGAAAAAAGTCTATGGTAGGTATTTTCACCTAGAATTAATTTTAGATTGTAAACTAACAATTTCTAGTATGAAATTGTTATTCCAAAACATGAATTATGATGGTTGATCACCTTAAATTCAATAAAGATGGGACCTTTAGCTTTAAAAATCAATTAATGGAGATGATTTTAGTATTTTGACACTAATTAATGATTAAACAATCCTTTAATAATATTGTAGATCTTGAATAAGGATAGAACTAATGAGTCTAAATTTCTTAAATATTTATTTGAGGAGTAGTTGATTAATTAATTTTATAATTGCTTGTTTATTTATAGATTACTTGTTGCAGCAGCTCGGTGCCAAGGTAGGTTAGATTTATTGTGGTGTAGATCTTGATTAAATTGCATGACTGTAATATAATTTGATGAGAGATTTTATGTTTACGCCCGTGGGGGCGGTGAATGTTTGGTAATAATCAAAATGTGAACGTAAATTAAATCTAATTTAGTTTAATTAATATTTTTTTGGCAATTCTTGATGATTTTATGGATTATTTGTTAATTGTGATTATTCATGAGAATATATGTATTCTGGTGTCCGATTATGAAACTACGGATTGTGGAAACTAGTAATTAGGAACTATGATATATTTTAGTATTAGAAGGTGTTGATTAAATTAATTATAGTAAAGCAGGAACGATAGTGAATATGTTGAATGGTTTGGATTAATTGATGGATTGTAATCATAGTTGAGCAATTGAGTGATGAATTAGTGTATTCTAAAGATTTGTCATAATTTTATGGTTATTAAAAATCGAATTAAGACTAATTTTCTAAAATTAAGAGAACCTAACTAAATGATTGATCATTGGTTTCACGACATGATGGTAAATATGAATACTTAATTTTGTTTAAGAAACTATTAAACATGCTAAATGATTTATCACAAATGTTGTTGAATAATGAAATCATTGTATTTCTGGATAAGGACCATGTCATGGTGTAAGTGGTAATATTTGTTAACTTACTTGATGTTTGCACTTGAGCCATTAGGCGATGGTTAAATATAGTTGAAAATCCAACTTGATTTATGTGTGCATATTAATCATTTTATCATATATTTATTAAAGTGCATGTTTTAAGAAGAGTAATTATTAAATGACATCCAAAGTGTTAATCACGTATAATGAGGTTATACTAAAGACTTGTTGGTTGTATAAGTGTGGCCGTCTTATTTCCATTCTAGTTGTTGTTGTGATTTCCATGGTTATTATGAGATGAGCGGGTAAAGGAAATCATCACGAGATTTATTATTATTGAGGGATAAGCTGGAAAAAATATCATCATGAAATTTATTATTATTGTGAGATGAGCCGATAAAGGACATCATCATATAATTCATTATTATTGTGAGATGAGCCAGTAAAGACATCGTCATAGAATTTATTATTATTGTGAGATGAGCCGATAAATAATATCGTCAAGGGATTGGTTTGGAACAGGGATGACAAACACAAGATGTATGGGTTATAATGGTACATAGGCTGTGCTCATCTCCTGCAAGCCATGGCTAGTAGGCGACCATAAGACCCTTAGCATGTGTGTACAAGGATTGATGAGGTTTGACAGTTTCTTGAGTGAACCAAATTTGTTTGTTGACTTATTTGTATTCATTTTTTTAGTGGACCAGTGGATATTATTGATGTTATATTGGATTCTTCTGTGGTCCAGGATATTAGCACAATTCGAAGGTATAATTTCTATTGATGTTTATTTAAAGACAAATTGAGGCAAAGTGCAATATATTATCTTTAGTCATGAACTTTTGAGTTGATCTATTATTGTTAGTCATGTTCTTGACTTGATGAATTATTTTCATAACTTATATTTGTCTGGTTATTGATTGTTGTCATTGGTTAGGATGTTGCCTTGGTGGATTTATGTATTGAATTATACATGTTTGATTTGTTGATGAAAATAAAGTAAAGGTGTTGTTGACTAGCTATTAGATGGTTATGTGTTCCTATGATGTATGGGTCCTTTTGAGGTAGGTATTTCTGAGAAATATGATATTTGTTGAGGTCATTAAATGGGTACTAAGGGTTTCTCCATGGTCATTGTCATTGAGTCTGTAACGATGTGGTGTGCTCTCATATTTAGTCTAGGCCAGAGATCTAAAGGTTGGTATATTGAGGAAAAAATGAAAATTATTCATATTAAGTGATGATATAAACTATAGATTGAGGAAAGTTAAATTGTCACATTATATGTACATGATTTATCTTGAATTTTTGTATTATATGTTATGTTCTTTAAACTCGATCGGCCAATAATGCCTACCACTACATGTTGTTTGTACTGATGCTACACTTGCTATACCCTTTTTGAGGTATAGTCAGTTGTAGGGTCAGTTGATGTTTCTTACGTGATGTGAATAGTGATCTCCAGCAGCTTCTATTCTACTCATTTCTACTGTGAGAATTGTTTCCTTTGTGTTGTCATTTACTTATTATAAGCTATTATACATTGTCTAGACCAGGTCCTCAAGAAAGAAGTTTCTCTTTCATGTATTTATAAAGGAGTTTGTAATAAGTTTTAATAGTGTTGTGAGGAGTTTTATGATATTTCATTGTGACTTCTGCATTTCTTAATTGGGTTGTAAGGTTTCTCCTATCTAGGTGGGAGTAGGTTTCCTCACGATCTGGTTAGTGGGACCATGACATAAACCTGTCTATACTAGTACATCTATGTTTTTTTGAATTAAATATATTTATCTTTTTTTATAAATTAAATGAGACATGTAAATTTATTCATCCAAGGATCACACATCCTTCAAGGTGAGAAATATCTCATATACATCCAACATCACTTCCACAGAAGAATCGAAGACGGGAAGAAAACATATACATTAGACAAAAATGGACTAATATGTGGTCTTGTTGGGGTCGGATAGGTTAGTTCAGTTAAAAATAAATGGACTAACAAAAAATAAATTCATTTGTAACAAACTCAATAGATTTACTTCAGATAATTCATATAATAAACGTCTTTAATTGCATGAGTAAGAGACTCACCAATTTGACCAACACCAATAATATGTTTTTTTTCATCTGCAAATTACACATTACCTCCATGAAATGCTTTGAGTGCGAGAAAATCCTAAGTTTTACCATTCATATGCCTTGAGCAGCCAATATCCATATACCATTTTTGATTTTACTGATTGCTTCCTCTCACTTCCACCTGCATACATGGTGATTTATTAGATTTGGGAATCCACGTGATCTTAGATCCCTAAGTGAGTAAAATGGTGAATAAGATTTCTTTAGGCACATATAAACAAGGTTAGTTTTCTCTTTTTGGGACCAGGTCCCTTAATGGTTTGAGCAGAATTTAGATTTTCTCTCTTTGATTTAAGAAGGACTTAACATTTTTCTTTGTAGTGACCATTTTTTCCATAATAAGTACATGATCAATTATCTAAAAAGGATACATATTTTCTTTGAGGATTGAATGAAGTAGTGTTTTTTTTCAAATCCAAGACCTTCTTTAAAATTTGACCTCATACTACTAAGCTTAGTAAGAGTATTTGATGCACCAGTCCAATGAAGGGATTTCTCTAGCTCATTCTTAGTGCCATTCAAATTCTTTTCTAGCTTTCTAATTCATTCAAGAGAGGTAGCAAGGTTTAGACTAGCCTTTTTCAGCTTCTCTTCAAGACATGAAAATAACTTAGTTTTCTCCACTTTTTAGGTTATCCTTTTGATTTTGTCACTAAACATTTTGTTTTTATTTTTATTCTTAGCAACTTTTAGCTCAAGCTCTAAATTTCTTTAGAATAAGGATACCTTTTCTATTTCAATTTTATTCAGTTTCTTTGCTAGAGACTCCATTTCAATTACATGATTCTGAAAAACATCAATCAAGACACTAGATAACAATCTTAACTCTTTCTTAGAGTAGTTTCTTAAGTTATTTTGAACATCAAAGAAGATTATCTCATCGTCTTCTTTATCTTCAGATTTGACCATGAAAGCTAGAGAGGATTTAGATTTTGTTGACTCGTCTTCAATCATGAACATGAATATGTGATCGCAATCCATTTTTTTTATCTAAATCGCTTGAAAAGTCTCCCCAAGATACTAGAGCTTGCTTTATTATATTGTCAGGCTTTTTTCTTCTTCTGACTCTATCAGAGACTGATGAGTCCTTTTTTAGTTTGCTTGGTGAAATCCTTGTAGTCTATCTTGTGAAGAGGACATGTTTGATATAATGACCAGGTTCTTCATACTTGTGACAAAGATCATTACCTCTGAACCCTTTACTTGGGTTTCCTCTATTATGAAAATCTTCGCTTTGTATCATCTTTTGAAACCTCCAAGTGAGATAGACTATGCCATGTTCATATATACTTGAATCATTTTTGTTTTACTTCAGAACCTAACTCCTTTGTTTCTTGGGTTAATTTATTTTAGAATACTGCTGGCACTTAAGCTTATAAGTCTTCAAATTTCAAATCAGATCATCCACCATCATAGTTTGTAAACCTTTGTCTCTGAGATGACAATTACTTTGTTTTCCCATGACCTAGGTAAGATACTTAATATCTTTTTAACCATCTTATACATCTTGATATTTTCTCCAATACACTTAGGGGTCGTTTGGCAGAGTGCATAAGAATAATGTTGAATATGGTGTATTAGTAATGCCTGCATTATTAATGTAAGTATTAGTAATGCTGGTATTAGTTATACAAACATTATTTTTTATGCAGTTTTTAGTTTGATGTATTAAAAATAATATATATTTATATAATTTTTATAAAAAGATGTTTATTTACCAAAATATCTTTCTTTGTATCCTCTCTTTCAAGGGATAAGTAGCAACAACTACTGTAAAAAGGGAAAGTTGGAAATCCAAAGACGTTCTCTACATTAACCTTAAATCGGCAGATAATGCCATCTTCCCAAATAGCTGATGATGCGTTTTGATGAGAATTGACAAATACCCACCTGTCCAATAATCTTCCCAAACACCTACTGATCTAGTAATCTTCATGCCATTAAAGATGGCTAATGTTCAACAATCAAAGATAGAAAAGGAATCGCTGGTTCGTAATGATTACTTGCGTACCCAAATTGGTAAATATGGAAAAGGAATCACAATATTTGATTGCTAAAAGCAGCAATGTTGAATTAGTGAATAAAAAAGGTAGCAGGCCAGCAGAAAAGATAAAAGAAAGGGGCAAATTTTTCATTTAACAAGTTAATACATGTATTCAAAGCCTCTGTATTACTAATACATGGAAAATGGTGTGTATTACTAATACACATCTCAATACACAATAAAGTGTATAACTAATGCAAGCATTAGTTATACATACTCTAAGAAATGAACCAAACAAAGTACTAGTAATACACATTAATTAATGCATGCATTAGTTTGTTCAATACACCCTACCAAACTACCCTTTAATTTCATTCACAAAAGATGTGAAATGAATGTGAATATCTTGAATGGATACTCATCAAGACCTGGTTGTACTCATCAGGTCCTATTCTATATACAAGGGATCTTCTTAGGCTTGTAATTTGTCTCAATCATTTTTTATCAGCTTCATTATTGTATTTCTTGGCCTTAGAATAAATAACAAAATTTTCCATTCTTTAAAAACTTCCATGGTCACATGAGGACCATCACAAATTACATCCCATATCTCACTATTCTCTGCCATGGTGAGATTGTGCATTTTAGTTTTCCACCAACTATAGAACTGTCCATTGAACCTTGGGGTTCATGTGGTATATTGTGCTTCCTCAAGACTGGGTGGACTTCCATCTTGAATAGGATCCTTCCTAGGTTTTAACCTTATAATGAGTACCGCTTTGATACCAATTGATAATTCGTAAGAGTCCACCAGTGTAACAAGGACCCGATTGGATACCAGGTCCCTATATAAGCATATTCAACAATAATAAGAACACAACAAAAACTACTAGAAAATAAATAATACAAGATGTTAATGTGGAAACCTCTTTACTCAAGGAAGTAAAACCATGACCTACCCCAAAATGAATTCGCCAATCTCTCCTCTAAGCTTCAAGCAAACAAATTGACTACACCCTTTATGTCATCTAGGAATTAAGCTTTTGATTTCTACTCATAAATAATATCTGTTTGCTATATTCACTCATAATAATTCTACTATGAGAATTTCACTAGCTAACGCTAGATAGAACCATGATTCAACATAAACTCAACCACAAAACTACTCGCAAGAATCTCTAAGATGAGATGTGAGTTTACAATGGGATGATCAAAATAAAGCCTAAAAAATTCAAGAAATGAGAAAACATATATCACTTGAGAAAATGAGTTCCTTAATTGTTGAGTCTTTGAAATATGGGATGAGGCCTTTCCTTGAGAGATTTTTTTTATATTTTTTTTTGCAAAAGCTTGAGCTTCACTCCTCAAGGATATTGTATATGTATGAAGAGCATGGGGAGAGAAGATTCCTCATTGGTGGATGCTAGAAGGACCACTGAAAATTTATCCTACTAATGTGCTGACATTGTCTAGAAAAGTACTAGAAATTTGGCACATAAGACAAATGCATACAACTGCAAAATTGTATATTGGGACACTAATTTACATAACTGGTCTTTCCACCATATTGGGCAATCATTGGAATAATAAAACAATCAGACATTCATGGACCAGGTATCAGTGATAAAGTTTGTTAATCATCATAACATGAGTACAATGAGCATAATAAGAACAAGGTTGAAACCCAACAGATTTAGCAAAAACTGCAATACATTATCATAAATCATAACATGATATTCAAATTAAAACTACTTATAATCACATTCTAAAATTATGAATGTGATGCTACATGATAGTTTAGCAATTGTAACATGTCATTTCAAACAACATATTTAACCCATATATGTCCTATCATTCATTAGATCATATCACTAACCAATCCATGTATGCTTATTACTAATAGTTTCCATCTGCCTAACATGGTCCTTCTTGACGAAAAACTCCTCTTGTCGACCTCTCACTATTCCCTTTTAAGTTAAATAAAAACCCTCTAAACCTTATATATACATGTTAAATACTAATGGTTATTGCTCTCCGACTCCACGATTAGTGGTGGACTAGGTGGTGTTTTTAGGGATAGTTCTGGGAACTAGATACTTTTGGAGTATTTGCTGAAATTTTTTATTTAGAACCAACAATTAGATACCATAGGTCTTGATATTGAAGGTAAGGCCCCATACACATAGTTCAGTACTTGTAGTTTGTCCCTACAAGGTTCTCAACACCAAACCAGTAATTTGAACTATTTCCCCCATTTACTGACTCTATACTGCTAAGCTTTTTTCTGTATAACTTTCAATCTCCAACAAGACTAAACAAACTTGATAGACAAGAAGAAGAACGATCATATCAATGACTTTACTCAAATACCATAATAAATAAAGACACAGAGAAAGAAAATAAATTTACAGTATAATAGGAAATTGAATAGAGAAGAATGTTATTTAATGGAGCTCTTTATAGAGAACTAAAATATAAAATGAAGTAAGCACTAACTTTAACTCCAAAAATAACTCCAAAGTCCTATTCGGAATGTAAACAACTAATGTGATATCATCCCTATAAAGTAGGAAGTGGTTATTTGACTCAACAGTCAAATGCATAAGTAAAACATTAGAAGAAAACACTAAGATGCACTAATTTTAACAATTTTCTTAAGTCTAGTTGGTCATAAGTTATGGTAAATATTTTTTTTAGAAAAATGACTTCCCTAAGAGAAAAGAAAAAATAGGCGACATTCAAAATTGGTTTGCCCTCCCCATCTTCCAACACACCTCATGTTCGGCTCATCCCCACTTTAAAGTCCCCATCACTATCATCTCAAACCCCTTTTCTCCACCCTACGTCCCATAATATTCATCTGGATTATATATAAATATTTTTAGGATAATATTTTTTTTACTTAGGTAGAAACACAAGAAATAAAAAATAAATCCACTTACTTTCTTAGAAAATATTTTCCCTGCTACTTGTCATGACCCAAAAACTAAGGGTCATGATGGCACTTGTCAAAACAAGCCTTCATAAGTAAGCCTATCATCCAAGCTGATATGAATTGAGAAAAACAACACCAAAACCCAAGGTAATACTTCTAGAGCGAAGTTGAACCACATATATACAATATTAGCGGAAAATGCATAGCAATGATACCATAAATCACCCCAAAATTTGGTGTCAGTGTAAGAATTAACTAGGTATGTCTCGAAGTCAAAATATATAACTGATAGTCCAAAAAGGAATATAATTTGTCTCTGAAAATGAAAATAAGACATAAACTAAAATAAAGGAGGTAGTAGATTAACTCTGTAAGTATAGACCAACTTCTACCTTAAAAATACTCCAACATCGCCCAAAACCAGCTACTATGCAACGTACTCATACCTAGATCTGCATGAAAAGGGAGTAGTAGGAATGAGTACAGTTCACTTGTAATCATTATGTATCATAAGAGACTAAGTACAGTAGAAAGTAAAGTATATAAATACACACTATGGACATAGCACCTACAATTAGAAAATGTCTCAAATGGTAGCCCGTACCGTCTCCACTAATTCATCTAAAGTATACACATATACCAAAATACAAGTACATAAAAAGAAGCAAAGGGAAGATAGACATCAAATTAAACATGAAAGCATAATAGAAAAAGTGAAAAATGTATAAAATGCAATAAGAATTATAATAATGATGATGATGGTGCGATGAACGAGGTTGTCTCACAACGTTCGTATACACACACCAAGTTACACTTCTAAGGTAGGACCCATGAGGGTTTCGTTAATCTATATACAATCCAATAACCAATACCAATCAAATATCCCTAACTCCTTGCCGACACATACATCGATAGAGGGTTTTTAAAGATGTCACACTTTTTGTCAGAAAAGCCAGTATTTACACAGTGATACCAATGTTTCATAAATGTCTATGATATGGAAATATAATTATCATAACCAACCAGAATAAGAATTTCTAAATACAACCCATATATCAAGAACGTGAACCAAAAATCCATGCAATAAACTAACCATCCATGATCTAATATAATCCATATACCAATAAAGTAAGATATGCAACAATACGACATTGATACCACATAGATCCCATCTTAGACAATTTCTACCCAAAAGAGTATAACTAATTACATAAATACCAGGACAACAACATTATTTAAGACCCCACATGATCACACATAGCAAATAATATCTCAAAATAACCAAATAACAACAACATAGGCCCTCACACATGCATAAAATAATAATAAAGCCATTTCCATGATTATTTTCCATACTCATTACATGCTTTTATATTAGTAATAGCTACCCAGCCTAGTCTGAAGAAAGTTAAGCCATAATCTACTTTGAATAAAGAAAAATGGGTCCAAAAACCTTTTAATACAGAGAAATCGAGTCCAAAAGTTTTCAACACAGAGCCTTTTCCTCAAGAATGGACTCAAAATGACCTAAAATATAAAAATATATAATCTACACATCAAAAGAAAGCCAATGATACCCATATAACCCATTTTTGACTCGGGGTCAAAGTGGAACCCTAAATGGTATTTTTAGAAAAGGAGGGTAAAATCAAAATTCTAGTTCATAAATATATTTACCATTTTTAAAGGAAGCCATAAATAAAATCCAAGTGACAATGGGTTAAAATTGGAGTTTAAATTGAAGAAATACTTAGTTAGGCCTTCCGAGCCAAAATCCCCAATTTCTACTTTTGAAATTGAGTTTTAACAAGCTTTAAATGACAAGAATCAAAGAAAAATAATTGAAATAAGGATTTGGAACTCACCTAATCTTGAAAATTGAAGAAATCGCCCAAAAACTCTAAAACCCAAAGCTCTAAGTATCCAAAATGGTAGAAAATTGAGAAGGGAGTAAAAATATTATCCAGATGTCGCTTAAGCAGGCACTGGGCTATGGATATTGCCTAAATGACACCTCCAAGAAAGTATAATATGGTTGCTATCAAATAAAGAACCCTATAAAGGTTAGGGTCTAACCCACAGGAAATAGGATGAATCTCTGTCACGAACTTGCTGATGTAGTTGGGAAGTGCAGAAAGTAAATGGGAGAATTTTGTAGTTACAGTAATAGTAGTAAAAAATCTTGAACTCTTTAGGTTGAAATCACTATGATACAAATACTAGGACTATGTTCCGCATGACTTCCTAACTCTGTAAACGTATCGTGCTCGTCAAACTATCTCTGTACTTGCATGTAGAATCTAACAAGTTATATATCACCAACTATCTATCAACAACCTTTGGTGAATTTCACTCATCTCCTCTTGGTCTCAGAGTTGCATTACTAACCCTTGTCTTGGATCCCAAATTAAGTATCTCCTCTCGGTCTTAAGTTTATTAAATGAAGGTTGGTAGCTTTAAATTATTGTTGTGATCTTCTTTTCCTGATCTCAACCTTACTCTCGAGTTAGTATCGAATAAAGGTAGGTTCTTAGCATCTGCAGTAGTTAAGAAAGTAATCAATATAAAAAAACCCGCAATACATGCATAAAGACTGATTAAGAAATACTTTGCACTTCCTCTACTTCGTTATTCCATTGGACTTCCTACACCCTAGTTAAGAGGTTTAATTGCTCATATTTGCAAGAACACCCATAGAATTCAAAAAAGAAAGCATATGAATAATCTCATGATAAAGTAAGAATGAAACCCAAAATCTCAAATTAATCTCAACCTTTAAAGTAAAGAACAAGAATTCCAAGATCAAAATCGTATCTTAGAAAGTCACTATAATGTTATATGTACAAAGAGTGCATAAACTAATAACAAAATATCAGTAGGGTATTTATAGGATAGATCAGAAACCTAAAAAATCCTAACCAAAACAAAATAGGAATACTAAGTCGGCACTTACCTATGGACCCACTCATGGGCTGTAGGTACAACCTATGAACCTCAGATGGGTTTGTAGGTCTCAGAGGAAAATTCATCACCAATTTACTGGGGTACCTATGAGGGTCTTCGATTCTACTTATACCCCGTAGATGGCCTTCGTAAGTCTCATACCAAACTTCAGATCTTCACAACTTTGTTATGACACTTACGAGCCTACGTACACCCATCGTAAATATCAGTTATAGCCTGTAAGTGGGCTTCTATAATTTTTCATCATCTCTTACTCTTCTTTGGCACTAAAACCTATTTTCCTGCAAAACCAACACAAAAACACATCACATTTAACAAAAAGGATGTAAGTATTTGCATAAATTTTTATTTTAAACATCGAAAGTTCCATGAAACCATGACACATCAACACCCTCAACTTAGATGCATGCATGTCCTCATACAATTAACACATAACAAAGAACACACGATTCTTAATTAAAAGAAACCTAAGGCACCTACGATAATCAACTCAATTTTAGCTCAAAACCTCTTACCTTCTCTTGTTTCAAAATTTTCAAAACCACTATGTGGGTCTATGTAGCACAATAGTATAACAAAAATGAATTAAGAAATGACATTATATTAGAAACAAACAACCAAGCAAATATGCGACATAATACCAGAATAAATAAGTGGTTAATAACACAACCCATATACCCTTGCAAAAACAAGTCCCAACTCTTACAATATTATCATGTCTATATAAGGACTATGTCAAGATACTCACTCTCACAAAAAAAAATTACAATCGATGTGTATCGAATACCATAGGATTGCCCTTGATTTCCTTACTTTAGTTTTTTGGACATTTGAACTAGGATCACTATAGGACTTTACTCAAGTTATAATGTAGGCTTGGGGAAGGTATGGTACATATGAGATCTAGTGACTCACCCTCATTGACACTACACATACATTTTGGCTCTACTTCTCAACCATTCTTCTTTTATTCCTCCCTTTTTCTCCTTTAATGATTTTTTTGGATTGGGTGTGGTTTTCTTTTTGCTTTCATTTATTCTCTATTCTCTTCAAGTTTTTTATTTGTTTCTTTTCTCTCTCTTTTTTTCTATGACACCTTTTTTTTATCACATCCAACTTTATTTTTATTTAACATTAAACACCGTTCTCATACCAAATTTTAACTATTCACCCTTATGATAGCCACCCTCAACTAGGTAATTTGCTTGAGTTGAGGTGCACAGTGTTAGAGTGGTGAAAAGATGAAAATAAAAAATAGGTCAATGTAGGCTCAAATCAGGGATCAAGGGATACTTATTCAAATTTGGACGGTTATTTAGGCTAAGAGTGGACTAAGTCAAAAGCAGCCTATGATCATGTCCTAATCGATTATCCTATAACCTAGGCAAGGCTAACCTAACAAGTTCTGGATTAAATTCACAAAGGAAACTAGCTAGAGGCCCCACACACATATGGTACATGGTTATATCATCAACCACTACCTATTTGGTTCATGCAATGCTAAGCTATAATTATTTTGTCCCTAATCTTAATGCCATGGCAAGATTCACACAATGGTCACACAGATATTTTCATCACACCGTTCACAAAATTTTGGAGGGATATCATTTTTTTCAAAACACTTAAAAAACAAACAAAATATGTCAACTACCCTTGGGTTCCTTATTTTTCTACTAATTAAACACAAACAACGGTTCTACTAGGATAATACATTAGATGAAAAAGAAACACGACAAGAAAAACCCTCGGTTGTGCTATACCCCCACCCTCAATTAAAGACTATGCACTATACCCAGTGCATACCTATAATATAAAAACAAGGGATGAAGATATACTTGGGATGCTCTAGGTATTTTAATTTGACTTGGCCCCATCTGGGGCATCACGTGGCTTAGCTGGAGGAGGTGGTGCGCGACTAGAGAAGAGATCGCTTCCATCTCGACACGCCTTTTCTCATCAACTGAAAGTGACACAATTAAATTGTGAGCTACCCTTTTTAGGGACTGCTGATAGTCCATAGTCAGATCCTGTAACTCTTCCTACGACCTCTTTTAGCCCCAACAACTGGGACCACATCATCATCCATGAATATATCAAATACCATAGTAGGAGATCAGGGTAGAGGTTGCATAAAATCTGTAATAACTAGAGAAAGTACTAGAATATAGATCTTAGATAATGATCGAACCTCTGAGAGCAGTATAGTTATCTTCTCTCATAGGCCCAAAAAGACTAGTGCTTGGACCTCACGCAGTCGTACACTCATCCGACTCTAAAAGATATCTATACAGGCATGTATCTATGTAGTATACTCCTCTATGGAATCCATCATCTTACTCTTGAATCCAGACTCAAAAGTCTCTAACATAGTTCAGATGCATGGCCAGTTTTTCTCGAATAACGTGGCTAATTAAGTCTCTGTCTGAGTGAGGCAATAATTCACCTTCTGCTACACTCAATCATCTTCATAAAAACTCATATGTCACCATAAAATACCTAGTTACTGTCGAGCGAGGGGTAAATTGGTATCCTCGACTTGTGCTAAGGTAGAAGACAAGGCTAGTATGAATGTGCCTATAGCCCTCTCATAACCAATGGTGATTGTGGGCTCAACTCTCTGAATACCCGTGCCTGTATCCATGCTCACACTCAGTCACTTAACAGGCTTTGCTGGAATAAAATGCCCCTCAAAATGGGTCATACCAGAAGATGACAATGGATATGCTCGATGTGTAAGGAATAAATTGGCCGCATCCTTAATCAAACTAATGTCGATCATATAGGTCACCTCAATCCAATGATCCACCTCAGGAATATGTAACACTTTACCTGTATCATACAGTTGATGCATCAAATATGGGAAAGAGAAGGTAGTGGTCTCACTAAATACTCTTATGTGGATCTTAGTCTGGATACATCTAGCAAAATTAATGTCATACCCAACAATCAAGATGGAAATCAAATTTTCTCTATCCCAGGTGAGTATGTTATCCACATATGTCAGACTCAACATACTTCAATACCATATCCCATCAAAACTTTACTGAAAATAGTAACGATACCTTTTTAATCTCTTTCTTTCCCTCTATTCATAAGGCATCAATGCCCAACTCTTCCATCTATGTGGCTATCCATCTAGCCAAATCCACTCTAAGTGCTCTATACTTTATATTTCTTATAGTGATCCTACTTCATATAATCCTCATGTGATAATGGAACTCAACTGTCATAAATAGTCCTACATAATTTGACCCAAATAACACCCGACAGATAGCTTCCTAAAAATATCAACTCTCACTTTTCTGACCAAAGTATGGGTTAGCTGGGGATGCTTAAATACTCTACCCTTGGCTTGGGTAACTTAGTATATCATGGATGTGTAGGATGAATAGACCTCCCAAATAAAAGCTGGGTCATCCACTCCAGTTGATTTCTCTCCAAAAAAACCTGCATGTCTAGAGCTCTTGCTAACCCAATCAACTCTATCTTAACCTTTCCCACTATACTGTATCATGGTCAACCCTGTTTATGATAAAACTATCTTTGTCATAAATCTGGTACATCTCCTCCACATATTATCTCAAAGAAATCTCATCTATAGGTACTGCAGAGATATGTCTGAAGTCAAACTCTGATGCAATAGGTATGGAAGTAGTAGCCTGAGTGCTCTGAGCAGTGGGCTGGGTATCCTGAGTTGATGATGATCATATCTCCTGTGGAACCTATACTACATCAACACCCCCAATAAATTGAGGTGCAGCTAAGATTGATGTAGACTTACTCTCAGAATTAGATGCAGTCTCTAACTCCTCCTCAGACTGAGAGGCGATGACATCCTCCTCCTATTTAGAACCTGAACCTAACCCTAACTCAACCTCCTTCTGTGAACTAGCATCTAAATTATCCTCTTCTTCCTCATACTAGGGAGATTATTGTGGCCACTGGCTCGGATTCTTCATGCGAGGCCTAGTCTAGACATAACATGCTGGTATAGGCTATGGCTCTACCTATGGTAACATGGAGACTTTGATGGTATGGGCTGAGTGCCCAACTCAACAAAAACTATCGTAGTTGTAGGATGTCTTTGTGATCGACCTTGAGTTTGTCATGGGACTAAATGTGTGCTATCCTGGCTCATGGGATATCCCTCAAAAGAACCACTCCATTCAGGAGACTCATCTTGTAACCTGTACTGAACTCTCTTCTTTTGCATAGCTTTTGGTGCCATCATACTTGAAAAATTAGCTGTTAGTGCTTGAAACACAAGAATGGAACAAAAAAATTGAAAAACATTTGACGACCTAAGGAATAGGCTACCTATGAACCATAGGTAGTAGTTATAAGGGTCGTCGGTACCCTCATAAGTATTAGACAAAGCTCTAAAGTTTTAAGATTTCAAGTTTGATACCTACGAGGCCACTTACGGGCTTATAGGTACTATTTACGAGTTTTGTAAGTAGCTTCATAAATGCCCCTCTGAGAGTAAGTCAGATTTTAACAAAAAATTCATCCTAACATGGATATAATTTAAATTTTTAACCTCAGTTCATACACTACAACATGCAACAAAACAATTTCGATAGGTATATCAGTATTATCCAAGTTAAACCATTTCTACTTCCAATTTATTTCTGATCACAGGTAACCATAATCACAAATCATGCATCAATCAGTTGTATTACTTTTAGGCTCCACATATTTCAAGAACTATGAAAATGTATTAACTTTAGGATTACTTAAAGTATTTTATCAAGTTGTATGTTAAGAATCCAAGTGGAGCCAAGAATTATTACCTTAAATATAGATTTTTGAAGTAGAAGATGATTAACTGGATGTTATCCCTAGACTTTGTGAGGATTTTATGCAAATGAGGAGTGGGTGAGATGGGTTTTGTTGAGGTCGAATCCACGATGAGAGAAATCAGATTTCTAGTCTATGAGTGTTAATAGTTACTACAAAGATACTCGTAATGTAAACAAAGTAAAATTCACGATTTAAAATGGGGGTTTTGTTTGAAGCAAGGATTAATCAACTTTTAATTGAATCAACAAACTAAAGGTAACACTTGTGATTGAAAAATGCAATATGAAAAAGATCTTGAGATTATGTCTACCTAAGGGCAAATTATGCATGGGAACATGATTATTTGGTGCAAATTCTAGTTATTAATAATGCGGTAGGCTAGGTCGAAGGTTCTTGAGGCTAGTTTGTCAACGAAACCTCAAGAATATCACTTGTCCTTTCGAGTACCTAACAAGTGTGTCAATTTCATCCACCTAATACCTTAATTGGGCATCCCTATTTCTAAGAAGATTCCCAAGACATACGTAACCCTCACTCACCCTTATTTCTAAGATGGCAAAATATAGCAAACTACATTTATTATTGTCCACTATTGCTTTGGTACCCATATACCTCTTTCAAGGATGATATGGGTTCCAAAATTTCACCCGCATCCCTCTTTTAGGGATTATGTGAGCTTTTAAGAGCTTGGGGTTTTCACCCACAAACCCACTTTGGGTGCTTGGGGTTTTCACCCTTAAACCCCAACTAATTCAAAC
The DNA here is from genome assembly GCF_002878395.1 of Capsicum annuum. Lineage (NCBI taxonomy): Eukaryota > Viridiplantae > Streptophyta > Magnoliopsida > Solanales > Solanaceae > Capsicum > Capsicum annuum. Next base: position 84,031,273 of record NC_061118.1, on the reverse strand, counting down.
AAGCAATAGTGAAACCCATCATTAACAAACTAGAATCTACACAAATACATCACAACCCACACATAATTGCACCTTAGTTCAACAGAATCCTAAGACAAGTAAATTTATCTACTCATAAAGTAAAGAGGAAGAAATATACCAAAAAGGTTCATTTAAAACATCTATGAAAATGGAAAGTTAGAAGATTCTCCCAATTACACTTCAATTTCACCAAATTCAAATTGAAAATTCAAATACACAAATTTCCTCCAATTAGTAGGGTTACAAGATTTCTAAATTTCAAGTTTTCAAAGTGTAGTGTCATATAGGGAAGGGTTTTTGCAATTTAAGGGATTTGGGGTCGGCTAGGTAAAATAACAGCACTGGCCCTGGGCAAAATCATGCTAAGTCGAGATCGCAGCAATATATGAGAGATTGTAGCTACCGTGATTAAGATAAGGTCACCGAAGTTGCAGTCCTTTGACCTAACTTGATCGGCCATGATTGCGGCCCTTAGACTGTGATTGCGGTAACTGAGACTGATTTCTGCTTTAGGTTTTCCAACTGCACTTCTTTTCTCCCTTTTTATCCTTTTCAGCTCAAATCCACATCTTTCCTTCTCATAACCTGTATGCCTTCAAAATATGGAAATTAGTGCATTTAATCACAAATTTGTCTCATTCATACATTTAAATCGCGGTAGTGTTCACAAATTTTGAGTGCAAATGAGTTGTAAATTCACTACTCATCAGTCTTGCCCCTTGTTGATTTTTTGATTTTTTGACCCCAAATTATGGGGTTGTAGGTTGTACTTGTGACCCTCGTAAGTGGGTTTGAAAGTACAACTTTAGAGACCTAAAAATTCTTCTGACAGCTACAACTTCAACTTACTTATTATAGGTTGACCAATGACCCCCGTAAGTAGGGTAGTAGGTCCATTTACCTAGACTTGTCTAATTTATTCAATTTTTGATAGTTTCTAAGTGTTTCTCCTTATTTTTAACCTACAAAACACAAAACAAAGTGAAAACTAAAACCTTGGGTTGCCTTCCAAGTAGTGCTTGATTTAACGTCGCGGTACGACGTGGCTATATTGGATACTCAAACTTTAACAACAAACCCATGGGTTGCCTCCCATGAAGTTCCTAATTTAAATTCACAGCACGACTCAGTTGCCTTGGCTACTTAGACTTCGCCAAGGCTTATATTATCACAAACCTTTAACACCTCCATACTTCCTATGTAGTGCTTAAAACGATGCCTATTTACCTTGAATGGGGCATCTCCATCTCATTTCATCTTAATTGCACCATATGGAAATATTCTAACCATGGTGAATGACCCAAACCACCTAGACTTCAACTTGCCAAGAAATAAGTGAAGTCTCGAATTATACAACAAGACCGTATCACCAGGCTGGAATATCTTTTTCTCAATCTTCTTGTCATGGTACAACTTCATCTTTTTCTTGTACAAAGAAGAACTCTCATAAGCACGAAGACGGAATTCATCCAACTCATTCATGTTACTCATCCTCAAGTTTACAACATCACACCACTCAAAATTTAGCTTCTTCAATGCCTATAGTACCTTGGGCTCAAGTTCAACCACCAAGTGGCATGCTTTTCTGTACATAAGTTGATACAGAAAGACAACTATGTGAATTTTAAAAGCTGTTCGGTAAGCCCAAAGTGCATCATCTAGCTTCCTTGACCAATCAGTTCGATTGTAATTCACAAACTTTGCCAAAATAGGCTTGATCTCATGATTGGAGACCTCAACCTTGCCCACTTGTCTATGAATGCTAAGGTGTTGCCACCTTATGTTTTACACCATATTTCTCAAGTGGGAACTTAAATAGACGATTGCAAAAATGGGACACACCATCATTAATGATAGCATATGGAGTACCAAATTGAGAGAATATATTCTTCTTCAAACATATTATGACACTATAATCCTCGTTATTTGGAAGAGCAAATTCTTCCACCTACTTAGAAACATAGTCAACTGCCAGAAATATATATTGCATACCATAAAAACTCATGAACGGACCCATGAAACAAATTCCCCACACATCAAATAACTCAAGCTTAAGAATAGGTGTCAGGGGGAACTCATGCTTCCACGAGATGTTTCCTTGGCACTAGTATTGGTCACAGGCCCGAGCATAATCACTTGTATCTTTATAAATCATCAGCCAATAGTAACCATACTACAAGATTTTATAGGTCGTGGGAGTACTACTATGGTGACACCCAACTGGAGATGAGTGATAGGCCTCCAGAATGTGAATCATCTCTACTTTAGAAATAGACCTCAAAATCATACCATCCATATACACCCAAAATAAGAAAGTCTCATCCCATAAAAACATTCCTATATCATGAATAAATTATTTTCTCTGCTGAAACGACAAGTCTTCTAGGACAAGGTCACTTGCCAAATAATTCAAAAAATCAATAAACCAATAGATTAAGCCTTGTGATACTGCCAAGACCGGCTCATCTAAGAAAGTATCATCAATATCAATTCATATCCCAATTTGAGTATCACCTTCTCGTCTAGGTTGGATAGATAGTCTACAACCTAATTTTCAATACCTTTTCAATCCTTGTCCTAAAAATCAAATTTCTGTAGCAATAGTGTAATACCCTATATTTCCCTAGCATAATTTAAGTCCCTATACATGAGTCTTCATATATAAAATATTCAAAATACCCATTATTTTTTAGATTATATCCTTCCATTACGTAGGAAATTCAATTAGATTTTCAACGATATCAAATTCGCCCAAATCTAATAATCGGATTAGAAGTTATGGCGATTTTAAGTTTTTGTCGTTAAACACCGTCATCTGGTCACTAGTGCATGGTGGAGCTAGTCTAAATGACAATTGTCAATTTCCAGTAAGGGACCATAATATTGGCGCATCACGGCAAGGACCAAGTTCATATTTGTCAATTTCCAGTGAGCCTCTACGATAATGGCGCATCGCAGAGGTGGCCAAAATGGTATTCCAAAGGCTTACCACGATAGCTCTATATCACGCCAAGCTTCCAGGTCCCAGTTTCCAGTGAGGCTCTATGATCCTGGCGCATCATGCCAGGCCTCCAATTGGGATTTTTAATTTTCCAGTTCCGCATTTTTAATTTTCAAGGGGCTGTTTGGTCATTTTTCTAAGCCCTAAACTCGTCCTAAACATGAAATTAAAGAATATAGGGCATCATATGCCTATTATTCTCAAGTTACTCAAAAGGGGGTCCAATCTCTTCAAGAACACAAAAACCCTAGCTCTCAAATTCAAGGCCAAATCTAGAGAACTCACCATTGATCCTCTCAAATTCATTAACCCAGGTATGTTAAATGTTTATCCATGAGTTACTTTCACCCATAGAGTCCAAATATCCAATTTAAATTACAAAATTGTGTTCTTTTCAAGTTATTTTGATTTTAAATTATGATTTCACCCCTGAACTATGATTTTGCCCCATGTATAGATGGAATTATTGTTGTTATTCAATTCTCAATGTTTTAATGTTATCATTCTTTGAATTAATCATGATTTAGTACTATTCATGTTGAATTCATGCTATTACTACAAGTTCCCTAATATTTCTATGATTTGACCAAACTATGAACTACAAATGTTTGATAAAATGCCCACAAGAATACATGTTTGATAAAAGCCTTCATGCTATGTCCTCTAAGATTAAGTATCATGTTACTATTATTACTTTTGAGTCCTGGGGCATTGAATACCCAAAAACCATAGTTGTTTACTTAGCGTCGATTCAGTATCTTCATAATTACTTTAGATTATATTATGAGTATTATCAGAACAATTAATTAAACTTAGAACAATCTAGTATTTTAGTGTCTTTCAGTTGGGAGTAGGATTTAGCACCGAGCGAGTGTAGGGATGGTGGATTCCCTATCAGATCGGCAGAGTTGCTAGTAGCAGTCCCTAAAATCTAGAACTACATAGCCAGTGTAAGATATGAGAAGTCACCTGTCAGTTTAGGTTTGACTATCTCGCAGAGGTCACCCATCAGATTAGGCTTGACACCCTTAGTCCTTCGGGATAGTACATCAGTATAGTAGATCCACACAGCTAACGTTAGTACCCGTGGCTTGATATTAACACTTTTCCAACTGGGTTATAGGTTTCACCCCAATTAGCTCAGAGTGAGGTATGTCGGTTAGATGATACCTCCCACAGTCTTAGTCCAATAATTAGATCAGTAGTTTAGTCTCAGTGTTGTTTAACAAAGGCATACAAATATCAGTTATTTTAGTATTTCGGTTTACAAATTTCTCAATTCTTGTTATATAATTGGTCATACATCGCCAATATATACAAATTTCACATACCTGCAGTATATACAGACTTTCATGCATATTTTTAGTCTCTATAGATTTCATACTCTATATTCAGTACTTTATGTTTTACATATATATTCAGACAGTTATTATTCCTGTTCATAAAACTATGCATATTAGCCTACCTCATTTAGCATACTAGTACATTCAAAGTACTGATCGCGTACCTTTTTTTTGTGCTATAATGTATTATATCATAGGTTTTGACGACCAGTTCCCAGATCACGCTTAGACTTCTCAGACTCTTAGCAGTAGCAGTGGCGAGTCCTTATATTTTGAGGATGGATTATTTTATTTCTTGCTTTCACTCTAGTAGTTAGTTAGAGTTAGTTGAGGCCTATCCCATCAACTCACAGATATTGAGTTTAGAGGCTTTCAGATAATACAATTAGTTATTTAGTATTTAGACTTCAGTTGACATGATAGTTAGTTATTCAATTTATCTCAAATTTTAGTATTTATTCAGACTCAGATAGTTATTTCTTCAGATTCATTATTTAGTATTTATTTCAGTTATTAAAACCTTATGGCATAATAGTTGTTCTTTTGCATTTATTATTGTGTTATTTAGTGCTCACAGTAGGGACCATCTCATGGGTTAGCTTATGTTCCCTCGGGAGTGTAAGCATCGTGTGATGCCTAGGGTGTACTCTCGGGACGTTACAAACTTGGTATCAGAGCCTAAGGTTTTAAAGTATCCTAGGAAGTCTAAAAGTCACATCAAGTAGAGTCTTGTGCATGGGTGTGTAGCGCGCCATACTTATGGGCGGGAAGCTACAAGGTGTTTAGAAAAAGTTTCCCTTCTTTCAGTATTCATGTCATGTGAGTGAACATGAGCTCAAGTTAAACTCTGAGTCTAATCTATTTCTTCATTCTATTTACAGAATATACCTCCCAAAAATAATAATAAAAGAGGAGCAAGAAACCAGCCAACACCTCTGCCCTTCCAAGAAGATCTTCTGGACGAGCATGTATCTTACACAGAATTCGGGGTTGCATTCACCACTTTAGCAAATTATGTAGTAGCACAGAATGAATGGCCAGCTGCTGTTCAGGCTAACCCAGTGGCCAATACTGCTGCAACTAGACTTTGGGACTTCACCTGGATGAATTCTCCTTCCTTCATGGGATTTAAGTCTGAAGAGGATCCATAGGAATTTTTAGATATGGTTCAAAAGGTAATGGATGCTATAGGGGTAACATCCAATGAGAGTGTTGAGTTGGTTGCATATCAATTGTAGGATATAGCCCATATTTAGTTTAAGCAGTGAAAGGTAGATAGGAGTGTAGATACAGGGCTAGTAGAATGGGACGAGTTTTCTACAACTTTCTTAGATAAATTTTTCCCATTGAAGTTGAGGGAGGCCAAAGTATTAGAATTTATTAACTTGAGGTAGGGTAGCATGAGCGTGGAAGAGTATTCCCTCAAGTTTACTCAATTAGCTAGATATGCTTCTTGTGTGGTAGCTGACAGCAAGTCCAAGATGAGTAAGTTTGTGTCTGGCGTATCTAATAGAATGGTTAAGGAGTGCGGGCCCACAATGCTAATTAGGGAGATGGACTTGTCTAGGTTGATGGTCTATGCTTAACAAATTGAGAAGCAGAAGATTAAGGAGAGGGAGAGAGAAAACAAGAGAGCTAGGATGGGTATTTTTAATTTTAGCCAACCAAGGTCAGAAGGTGGTAACCGTCCTCAGTTTTATCAAAGGTGTTCATCCCCAGCACCCTCTTCAGCCAGTGCCCCAGTACCCAAATTTAGAAATGATGATAAGGATAGAGCACCAGGCTCTAATTTGCAAGGCAGTGTTAACAGTGCTTGTATGAATCCTTTATGTAAAAAATATGGTAGAAACTATCAGGGAGAGTATAGAGCGACTAGTGATGTGTACTTTGGGTGTGGCAAGACAAGCCATTGAATTCGGGAGTGTCGGGTAGTTGCTCAGAAAGGTAGGGATTTATGCTAACAGGGCCAATCTCATCAGTCGTTAGTTCCATCTGGTCACCTAACTCAGCAGGGTGCCGCTACTGTTGCTACCAGTGGTTAGCGTCTGAATAGATTATATGCTCTTCAGTCCCACCAAGATCAGGAAAATCCTCCTAACGTAGTTACTGGTATTTTACAGGTCTTTCAGTTATATGTTTATTCTTTACTAGACCTTGGAGCTTCTCTTTCTTTTGAAACTCCATATATAACCGTCAATTTCAAAGTCAGTCCTAAAACTCTAGCAGAGGCCTTTTCAGTGTCTACCCCAGTTGGTATTTCCATTATAGCTAGGCAGGTATACAAAAACTATCCGGTCACAATATTTCATAAAGTTAGCTCAGATGATCTTGTAGAGTTAGACATGACAAATTTTGGCGTCATTCTTGGCATGGATTGGCTCCACTCATGCTATACCTTAGTTTATTGTAGAAACAGAATAGTTTATTTTCAGTTCCTAAATGAACCATTTCTTGAATGGAGGGGCAGTACCATAGCGCTTAAGGGTCAGTTGATTTCATACCTTAGAGAGAGAAAGATGATATCTAATGGGTGTATTTACCATCTTGTTCGAGTCAAGGACTCTAGCTTAGAAACTTCAAGTCTTAAGTTAGTTCTAGTAGTAAATAAATTCTCAGATATGTTCCCTGAAGATCTTCTCAGAGTTCCTTCTAAAAAAGAAATCAACTTCGGAGTAGACCTTCTCCCAGAAACTTATCTTATATCTATTTTGCCCTACAGAATGGCTCCAGATGAAATCAAACAATTAAAATAAAAGTTGAAGGATCTCCTAGATAAGGGATTCATCAGGCCCAGCGTCTCCCAGTGGGGTGCACCAATTCTATTCGTGCGTAAAAAAGATGATTCTCTTAGAATGTGCATAGACTACCATACATTGAAAAATGTCTCAGTCAAGAATAAATATCCATTTCGTAGAATCGATGACTTATTTGACCAACTTTAAGGTGCCAACTACTTTTCCAGATAGACCTCATATCAGGCTATCATCAGCTCAGGGTCAGGGAATGTAACATTCCAAAAATAGCTTTTCGAACTCAGTATTTTCACTTTGAATTTCTAGTCATGAATGCCCCAATAGCATTCATGGACTTGATGAACAGAGTGTTCAAGTAGTACTTGGACATGTTCATCATAGTCTTTATTGATGACATTCTTGTTTACTCCCGTAGTGAAAATGATCATGCAGACCATCTCAAAATAGTGTTACAGACTCTTAAAGCTCACCAGTTTTTTGCTAAATTCAGTAAGTGTGAATTCTGGCTAAGATCAGTTGATTTTCTTAGCTATATTATTTCTGGTGATGACATTAGAGTTGATCCTCAAAAGATCGAGGCAGTGAGAAACTAGCCTAGACCTATCTCTCTATTATATATCAGGAGTTTCTTGGGTTTGGTTGGCTATTACCATTGGTTTGTTGAAGGGTTTTCATCAATTTCATCCCCCATGTCCAGATTAACTTGAAAGAAAGTCAAGTTTCAGTGGTCAGGTTCCTGTGAAAAGAGTTTTTAGGAGTTGAAGACTTGACTCACCTCAGCCCCAGTTCTTACTTTGCCAGATGGTTCAGATGAGTTTGTTATGTACTGTGATGCATCTAGAGTAGGTTTGGGTTATGTCCTTATACAGATAGAAAAGGTCATAGCCTATGTCTCTAGGGAACTTAAACCCCATGAGAAGAATTACCCTACTCATGATCTTGAGCTAATATCTGTAGTATTTGCCTTAAAAATTTAGAGGCATTACTTATATGGGTTACATATTGATGTGTTCACAAATCACAAAAGCTTGCAACATGTGTTCTCCCAGAAAGACTTGAATTTACATTAGAAGAGGTGGTTAGAGTTATTGAAAGATTATGAGATGAGTGTTCTGTACCATCCAGGCAAGGCCAATGTAGTGGTTGATGCTCTTAGTAGGTTGTCTATGGGTAGTGTTGCTCATGTTGAGGATGGTAAGAAAAAGTTAGTTTAGGAAGTTCATCAGCTTTCCCGACTAGATGTCTTCGTAGTAGATTCAACAGAAGGTAATGTATGGGTGCAGTTCAGAATCCTCTCTAGTTTCTGAAGTAAAGGAAAAGTAGGATAGAGATCCCAGTCTAGTTAAGTTGAAAGAATTATTCAGAGATCAGAAGGTGGAGGTTTTCTCCCAAGGGGGAGATGGTGTGCTGCATTGTCAGGGTCGGCTATGTGTGCCTGGTGTAGATGACTTAAGGCAACAAATTCTTGTAGAAGCACATGGTACATGCTACTCTATTCATCCAGGGACCACTAAGATGTACAATGATTTCTGGGAAATCTATTGGTGGAGTGGTATGAAGAGGCATATTGTAGAGTTCGTAGCTAAGTGCTCTACGTGCTAGCAGGTTAAGATTGAGCACCAGAAGCCTAGTGGGTCTATGCAGGAGTTCAGCATTCCCACGTGGAAATGGGAAGAAGTGAATGTGGACTTTATAATGGGTCTGCCTCGTACTAATCATTAGCATGATTCCATTTGGGTTATCATAGATAGGATGACCAAATCAGCTCATTTCTTGCCAGTCCATACCTCTTCTTCAGCCGAGGACTATGCCAAACTCTATCTCAGAGAGTTGGTAAGGTTTCACGGTGTTCACTTATCTATCATCTCTGATAGAGGTACCCAGTTTACCTCTCATTTTTGGAAAACATTCCAAAAGGATCTTGGTACCCAAGTCCATCTCAGTACAGCCTTCCATCCTCAGACAGATGGTTAAGAAGAAAGGACTATTCGACTCTTGAAGATATGCTGAGAGTATACGTAGTTGATTTTAAAGGTAGTTGGGATGACCACTTTCCTTTGATTGAATTCGCATATAATAACAACTATTATTCTAATATCTAGATGGGTCCCTTTGACGCTCTTTATGGTAGGAGATGTAGATCTCTGATTGGTTGGTTTGAACTAGGTCAGGCCACAGTGGTAGGGCTTGACCTAGTGTTTGATGCCTTAGAGAAGGTCCAGTTAATCAGAGAAAAGCTTAGAGCAGCCCAGAGCCGATAGAAGTCGTATACAGATGTGAGGGAAAGGAACTCAAGTTTAAGATCGGTGATTTTATATACTTTAAAATATCTCCCATGAAGGGGGTAAAGAGGTTGGGCAAGAAAGGAAAACTCAGTCCTCGGTATGTCGTTCTTTTTAGAATTCTCAGTCATTTTGGTAAGGTAGCTTACGAGCTTGAGTTGCCTTCAGATCTAGCTTTAGTACACCCAGTGTTTTAAGTCTCATTGTTGAAGAAATATATTGGTGATCCAGCTGTAGTTGTTCCCCTAGAAAATGTAAATATTCAGAATAGTCTTTTCTATGAAGAATTTCCAGTCGAAATTCTTGATCATCAAGTTCGTAGACTAAGGAACAAAGAAGTTCCTCTAGTCAAAGTTCTTTGGTGGAATCAATCCCTTGAGGGAACCACTTAGAAGCAGAAGCAGACATGCGGACCAAGTACCCTCATCTTTTCTCCGCAAATTCAGATTCAGTTTAAGGTACTAATCTCCTTAAGATTTCTCTCTATCATGCTCAGTTTCAGTTGCACATCATATTCATGTCAGTTGTGCATTTACAAATCAGTTCATTCCTGCATTCCATGCATCAGATATGCATATTCAGTGTGTAAGCTCAGTCCATCAGTTTTCCTCAGCTTAACTAGTCTAATTTAAGGACGAATGATCCTGTGGAGAGATATTGTAATACCCCATATTTCCCTAGCATAATTTAAATCCCTATACATGAGTCTTCATATATAAAATTTTTGAAATACCCATTATTTTTTAGTTTAGAGCCTGCCATTGAGTAGGAAATTTAGATAGCTTTCCAACGATGTAAAATTCACCCAAATCCAATAACCGGGTAAGAGGTTATAGAGATTTTAATTTTCTATCATTAAACACCGTAATTTTGGTCACTAGCGCATCGCAGAGCCAGTCTAAATAACAATTGTCAATTTCCAGTAAGGGACCGCGATATTAGAGTGCCACGCCAAGGACCCAGTTCATATTTGGCAATTTCCAGTGAGCATCCGCGATAATGGCATCTCATGGAGGTGGCCAAAATGGCATTCCAAAGGCTTACCATGATAGCTCCGCATCGCACCAAGCTTCCAGGTCCCAGTCATTAATTTCCAGTGAGGCTCCGCGATCCTGGAGCATCACGCCACGGCCTCAAATCAGAATTTTCAATTTCCAGTTCTGCGTTTTTAATTTCCAAGGGGCTGTTTGGTCATTTTCCTAAGCCCTAAGCTCATCCTAAAAATGAAATTAAAGCCTAATAGGGCATCATATGCCCATTATTCTCAAATTACTCAAAAGGGGATCCATTCTCTTCAAGAACACAAAAACCTAGCTCTCAAATTCAAGGCCAAATCTCAAGAATTCACCATCAATCCTCTCAAATTCATTAACCCAGGTATGTTAAATGTTCACCCATGGGTTCCTTTCACCCATAAAGTCCAAAGTATCCGATTTAAATTACAAAATTGTGATCTTTTCAAGTTATTTTGATTTTAAATTATAATTTCACCTACGAATCTCCATGAACTATGATTTTATACCATGTATAAATGAAATTATTGTTGTTATTCAATTCTCCATATCCTAATGTTGTCATTCATTGAATTAATCATGATTTAGTACTATTCATATGGAATTCATGCTATTACTACAAGTTCCCTAACATTCCTATGATTTGACCAAACTATGAACTACAAGTGTTTGACAAAATGCCTACAAGAATACATGTTTGATAAAAGCCTTCATGCTATGTCCTATAAGCTTAAGTATCATATTGCTATTATTTCTTTTGAGTCCTGGGATATTGAGTACCTAAAACCATAGCTGTTTACTTAGCCTCGATTCAGTATCTTCAGAATAACTTCAGATTTTATTATGAGCATTATCAGAACAGTTAGTTAAACTCAGAACAGTCTAGTATTTCAGTGTCTTTCAGTTGGGAGTAGGATTTAGCATTGAGCGAGTGTGGGGATGGCGACTTCCCCATCAGATAGGAAGAGTCACTAGTAGCAGTCCCTAAACTCCAGAACTACATAGCCAGCAAAGGATATGAGAAGTCACCCGTCAGTTTAGGCTTGACTATCTCGCAGGGGTCACCCGTCAGATTAGGCTTAGCACCCTTAGTCCTTTAGAATAGTACATCAGTATAGTAGATCCACACAGCCAGCGTTAGTACCCGTGGTACGGTATTAATACCCTTTCAACTGGGGTTACAGGTATGAACCCAATTAGCTGATGATACCTCCCACAGTCTCAGTCCAATAATCAGATCAGTAGTTCAGTCTCAGTGTTGTTTGACCAAGGCGTATAGATTTTAGTTATTTTAGTCTTCTAGTTTATAGAATTCTATTTAGTTCATGTTATATGCTTGGTCATACATCCCAGTATCTATAGATTTCACGTACCTTTAGTATTTATAGACTTTCATGCATGCACAGTATTTACAGATTTCACATATTTTTAGTCTCTACAATTTCATGCTTTCTATTCATTACTCTATGTTTTACATGTATATTCATACAGTTATTATTCCTGTTCATGAAACCATGCATATTATCCTACCTCATTTAGCATACCAGTACATTCAAAGTATTGATCGCATACCTTTCTTTTGCTCTATGATGTATTATATCATAGGGTCTGACACCTAGTTCCCAAATCGCGCTTAGACTTCTCAGACTCTCAGAAGTAGTGTAACACCTCGAATCTGGTACTCAGAATATTACACAGTGCTCATGACTCCGAAGGACCACAAGCTAAACCATGACTGATATCTGTAATTGAGCACTGAATAATATACTATAAATATATGGAATATAAGTTGTAAGGCCATAACATTCAAAATTGAACTAATAGTGAATATAAAACACTGTCTATAATGGGGTATAATAATACCCAAAACTGAAATAAATTGTTTAAAAATATGCTATAGTCTGAAAGCCTCTAAACTGTTTGAAATCTATGGAGTTGATGGGAATGTCCCCAACTAACTTCGAACTACAAAAATGATAAAGTAATAAAATAACCATGCTATCCTCGAATGGTGAGAACTCACTGCTAGTCTGGCTGCTGAACGTCTGATCTACTAAGGATGCTTGGGAGCTCGTGCTTCTAAACCTATGGTATAAAACACTCTAGCGCAAATGCATCAGTACGTTGAATGTACTGGTATGCAAGTGAGGTAGGATGAATGCAAAGGGTTCAAATGCATGAACAATGCTAATTGACTTTGTAACTGAACATGAGAATACATGCATGAATATGTAACTATAACTGAGATCGTGATAACACCAACTCATGAATTTTGATAACATGGATTTTCTGATATCTGAGTACTAATACTGGGATACTGATGTCATACTACTGATATAGGAATGACTATTTCTGACATTTCTGATTATAAAGAACTGGTCTGATTGACTGTATTTGACAGTCTTGAATAGTAACATGAATTTCGTATAATTAATATAGTATTAACTAGGTGACTGTTTCTGACAGCCCTAAAATCTGATAAAACTAGCTGAGTTCCATACTGAGCTGAGTGACTGTATCTGACAGTCCTGATTTCTGTAGAACTGGACTGATTTTTATTCTGAAGAATGAATCTAAAACTGAAACTGTGGGAGGTAATCATCTAAAAAACATGCCCCAAATAAAGTAATATAGCTAAGTTAGGGTCCAATCTATAACCCTAATTAAAAGGGTGTCAATACCGCACCACTGGTAAGGACAAGTTGTGAGTGATCCCTCATATAGTAGGTACTCAAAGGAGCATGGTGGGACCCTCATATAACAGGTTAATCCACCTTATCTACCCTCAAAATAGCAAGTTTGATGTCTCAACCTACGCTGGCTATGTAGTTCTAGAGTGCAAGGACTGCTTCTAAGAATCATACCCTCTAAGAACAGGTGAGTTCCCATCCTTGGGCTCACTCTCTGCTAACTCCTACTCCCATCTGAATAGACACTGCACATGATTAACTAATTGAACTGGACTGAGTTCATAGAGTTCTGTTAACTGATGGAATACTATAGAGATTATTGAATTACTGAGCTTTCTGATATTTACTGGGATTACTGAGTTTACTAAATTTTCCTGATTCACATGATTGGCTGAAGTCTACTGAACATGGCTTGACTGAGGATATCGTGAAAACATAACACTGACTCTAGGCACATAGCTAAATTGTCGAGTACTAGTACCCCCAGGACTCGATAGACAAAAACTGACAAGGCGTGACATTCTTGAATACAGAACCAACATCAACAATCCGTAATATAATAAGTTGGGGATTTCATGAAGTACATGATTATCACAAACTTATACATTAATAGGATTGCATGTAAACATGGTATAATTTCATAAGGCTAATTCATGAGCAATCCAACAAACATTTACGAGGCATATTTATAGCATGGGAGTCATTTGAACATAAGGGTAAAACATGAATCCTTCACTTAAGTCACAATTGAACTATATTACATGATTTCTAGTCTTCTAGGAATTTTATCAAACACTTTACATGCACCTCTTAGAGAATAGGTATAATCATTAATTAACACATCATAAATCACTCAATTCATGGATTTAAACTCATATACTAACGTAATTCCATAAAAAAACATTGAGATTCCAACTTGGGAACCATACAACAAAAATCACATAAAGATAATCAACTCATAACATAATATTCACAATACATGATTTAAAACTTGATTCTTGGGCTTCATGGACGAAAGAAATCATACCTGAGTTAATGAGTTTAGAAGGATTGATATAGAGTTCTTGTAATTTGGCCTTTGAATTTGAGAGCTAGGGTTCTTGTTCTTGAGAGAGAAGGATTTTAATTTGAAAGACTAATGCGAAAGTGAGCAAATAATGCACTCTTACGGTTAAATCCTATGATTGGACGAAATTGAAGTCATGGGAAAAGATCAACCGGCCCCTGGGATTTAATATCACAAAAACTGGAAAATTCTTGATTTTTATCCTTGGCGCGATGTGCCACTATCACTCCAAGCCACTAGAACTGGATAATTGGAAATTTTCATGGTGGCGCGATGCGGAGCTATCGCGTTGCCACTTTGTTTGCGACCTAGAAGTTTGGCGCGATACGGAGACATCGCGGAGATTCACTGGAAATAGAGCTATCGCGTTGCCACTTTGTTTGCGACCTAGAAGTTTGGCGCGATACGGAGACATCGCGAAGATTCACTGGAAATGGAAAATTATGAGCTTGGACTTTAGTGTGACGTGCCAATATCGCGGAGAAACACTGGAAATTGACAATTGCCATTTAACCTGGCTCCACAATGCGCTGAAGGCTCAGGTGATACACTGTCTCACTAAAAAGACTCTAACTCTTCACCCGGGTATCGCATTTGGGCGAATTTGATATCGATGGAAAGATTATTCAATTTCCCACACAACATTAAGTAAAAATATTGAAAATTCCACATGTATAAAAGTGGATTCATATTTTAAAACAAGTCTTTAACATTTTTGGGATGATTTTAAGCTAGGTAGAAGTACGGGGTATTACAAGTAGCAGTGGTGAGTCCTTATATTTTGAGGATGGATTATTTTATTTCATGCTTTCAGTCTTGTAGTTAGTAGAGTTAGTTGGAACCTGTCCCATCAACTCACAGTTATTCATTTTAGAGGTTTTCAGACAATGCAGTTAGTTATTCAGTTTTCAGACTTCAGTTGACATGGCAATTAGTTATTCAGTTTATCTGAGATTTTAGTATTTATTCAGACTCAGATAGTTATTTCTTTAGATTCATAATTTAGTATTTGTTTTAGTTATTAAAACCTTGTTGCATATCAGTTATTCTTCCATATTTATGATTGTATTATTCAGTTCTCAGAGCAGGTACCAGCTCATGGGTTAGTTTGTAGTCCCTCAGGACTATAAGCACAGTGTAACGCCTAGGGTGTACTCTCGGGGCAATACAAATAGCATCCACTAAATCAATATAGGCTTTGCATCTTTCTTTGCCATAAGGTAACACAAGGCTACATGATCAGTATGCATAATGACTTTGGTCCTGATCAAATTGGATCAAAATTTCTCAAAAGCAAGAACCACCACAAGTAACACCTGCTCAGTCATTGTATAATATTTCTGTTCAGGGTTGAGTGCTTAGTTGTTATAGTAGATGTGATGAAGTGTTTTCTTGCATGTTTATCCTAGGACATCTCTTTGGTCCACAAAACTAGAGTCACATACCAATTCAAATGGGAGAGGCCAACCTAAAGACAAAATGATAGCGGTAGAATCCAACCTCTTTTTAAGGCACTTAAAAGGCCTTAAGACAAGAATCATCAAACATAAACTTCACCTCCTTCTCTAATAACTTGTACAATGGATTTGTAATTTTGTAGAAGTCCTTGATGAACCACCTATAGAACCCTGCAAGACCCAAAAAGCTCAGAATACCTTTGACCAAAATTGGTGGAGGGAATTTTTCAATCATCTCAGTTGTAGATCTGTCAAACTTTATTCCCTTCTACAAAATTTAGTGCCTCAAAACTATTCCTTCTTTCACCATGACGACACTTCTCCCAATTCAACACCAAGTTTCACTACTTATATCTCGGAAGTGCGTTAGCCAAGTGGGCTAAAAAGCCATTAAAAGAGTCACCCATGATTGAGAAATCATCCATAATGACTTCTATAGTATCCTTCACCATATCATAAATGATGGATATTATACAATGTTAAAAGGTAACAGAAGAATTACAAAGTCCAAAAGGCATCCTCTTGAATGTGAACGTACCATCTAGATATGTGAAAGTGGTTTTCTCTTGATATTCGGGGGCAATAGAAATTTGATTATACCCTAAACAACCATCAAGAAAATAATACCATCCTCTACCTACAACACGATCTAACATCTGGTCTATGAATCATATAGAAAAGTGATTCTTCTACGTCCAAGTATTCAGCTTCTCATAATCCATACAAACTCTCCATCCCATAACTAGTCTCATGAGCACTAACTCATTCTTCTCTTTTCGGACCACAGTGATCCTATCCTTCTTTGGCACACACTGAACCAAGCTAACCTATTTTCCTCGGCAATAGGGTAAACCACATCTGCATCTAACCACTTAGGGGTTTTTTGGTAGAGAGCATAGGATAGTACTGAATAGGGTGTATTAGTAATACTGGGATTACTAGTGTTTGGATTAGTAATGTTGTGACTAGTGATTCTGGTATTATATTTTGTGTAGTGTTTTGTTTGATGTATTGAAATCAATATATATCATTATATTTTTAAAATGATATTATTTGTTTACAAAAATAGCCTCGGTATTCTATAACTTTGTGTATTTTCTTTGCAAAGCTTTATTATTCTTTTTTAAAAATGAAAATAAATCAACAATATAACAATAATTTTCTTTTAAATTTCAAGATTTAATCATTAACTTGCAAAAATTGATCTTTTGGTTATGTTTTCTTTATTTGTTCATCATTTGTTTGTTGTTCGCAGTTTGTGGTGTGATTAGTTAGAGGAAGGGACATGTAACTTTTCAATGAGACAGTGGAATCATTACTAACATAAAAATTTGTTTTGCAGAGTGATAACTCTAGCCAAAAAAATATTTATTTGTGATATGTCCTATTTACAAAATTAAAGCTTGTATGAAAACAGCCAAACATGCAATATGTTTCCGAGTCTTGATCGATTTACTAAAACATAAGTATTTTTTTAAGTGAATGGAGTAGGTTTTTTAATGACTAAAATTATTTGGAAGAAAATTATCATCTTAACAAATTGAAAATAAGTAACTCATATTGAATAAATTGAAAGAGATTTAGAAAAGATTTAAGGGATTTAAGGGCATTTTCGTCTTTACTCATATTTATCCCATTCATCAAACCCATGCATTACTAATACCACCAAATGGAATGTATTAGTTATACACCTTATAATACCATGTAGGGTGTATAACCAATACCTGTATTAGTTATACATTGCCCCAACATTGCTACCAAACAAAGTATTAAATAATACCACACTTAATACATGTATTATTTTTCTAATAAACAAATGACCCCTTAATGATCTCCTTTCCTCACCACATCTTACATAGGTGTATTCAAATTATGTGGATGCTCAATTATGGGTACACACTCCAATTCCAGATGAATCTTATGAGTACAAATTTCCAGATGGACCAAAGGCCTGCTCAAACCTCTACAATACCGAGATCAAAGCCTCAACCTGTGCATTAACTAAATTTGCAGCAATACTAACTAATAAGGATTATTGTTCCCCAAAAAATGCATAATTCAAGTGAGAAGGGGTCGCTCTATTCTTAAAATCCAAATCCAACTTCTTTGGAGCATAAGTATAAGATCCTCTACCAATAATAGCACCCACCATCTCATCATACTCATCAATTTCATCACAGTCAAAGTTCATGATCACCGCCGCTAACGCCTCTACACCAAGTCTCTCCCTAATAGGTGTAATGAATGCATCTTCATCAATAACGTCTATAACAGATACCACACGCATATCTTTTAGATGTCGCATCAATTGACCCATATTAAAAGTAATTTGTTCATCATTGAGCTTGAATTTCATATGTCCCATCTCCATAACAACCAAAGCCTCACCCATGGCTAGGAAATCCCTTCCCAAGATAATAGGGACATCAAAATCCACCTCACATTCAAGAATCACAGAATCAGCTAAGATTATGAATGAAGTTACCTTTACCAAAACATCACACAAAATACCAACCAATTTTTTCATAGATAGTCAGCCATCAATAATCTCACAAATGTCATCTTAGGTGACTCCAACCCCAATTATTTGTACACAACAAGCGGCATCAGATTGATGCTAGCTCCCAAGTCGCATAATGCTCATGAAAAAATTAGGGACCTAATAGTGCAAGGAATAGTGAATGATATAGTATCTTCTATCTTCTCAACTAAATATCGAGAAGCAATAGCACTTTAATGGTACATATAATCAGCGGGCTCAAAACTCATCATTTTCTTCATCATCTTCTTTACGAACTTGGCATAACCGTGCATCTTCTCCAATACTTCTACATGAGGGATATTCACATATAATTTTTTCAAAATCGACATGAATTTTTGATATTTCCCTTCTCTCTTCTTCTTTTTCAACCTTTAAGGAAAAGGTGGAGGAGGTCATGAAATGGTCTTCAAAACTGGTTCAATTTTGTTATGCCTAAGCACACACGCAAGTGTACGTGGTCCACCCAAGTAATATAATGGCCTTAAGAAAGGCAAGTATCGATCCCACAGGGACTAGTGTTAAGAAACTATCTAATTTCAGTTTAACTATTAAGATTCAATCAGTACAAATGTAACCACGGGAGTTTAAAAGTTATGATGTAATGTAGACAAAAAAAAAATTTGAACAATTAAAGGAGAGAAACCCAGGGCTAAGGAACTACAAACCATCATAATAATCTATAAACTTTGTTAGTTAGGTTGATTATCTTGGTTGTTGGTTCACGTGGTTCATACTATGACCATGGCCTTCCGAACCTCTAGTCAATTATCTAACTTGGCCCCATAACTACATCGTTGAGGAAGGATATGAGAACTATGTTAAATATATTCATCTTTAATCTCGTACTTGAACCAAATAGAGAACATAGGTATATTGATATCCTAAATGCAAATTATAACTCCATTCAATTAGAAGATTACAATTCTATTTTATTTGCCCCACATTCTATACTTTTGTTCCTCCTCCAGTATTTATAAGATGATTATGCATGTATTCTAAGAGTCACAAATCTTTAAAATAGTAATAGAAAGTATAAATAAACAACAAATAATGATAAACAACCATAACCAAGTCAATTCATAACAATAATACTAATGTTCTTGGTCTTAACCCTGGAAAAGGGTGTTTAGCCGATCATGGATATAACGCCAATCACAATGAATAAATACATGTTAAAATCAATAAAAAAACTAAAGTAATGGAATAAAAACCCTAATTTAATTGTTATACAGCCTCCCTTCAAGTCCTAAGGTCGTCTATTGCCAGATTGAGCTTTTTCAACGTCCATAGTGCCTTGTGGTCAAGTTCGACCGGCAAGTGGCATTCCTTTCCGTTCACAAAGTGATATGGAAAGGCATCTATGGGGGTCTTAAAAGTTGTTCGATAGGCCCACATCACATCATCTAAATTCCTTGACCAGTTCATCCTATTGGAATTCACAATCTTTGCCAATATAGACTTGATCTCTCTATTTGAAACCTCAACCTTCCCACTCATTAGAGGATGGTAAGGTGTTTCCACCTTATACTTCACACCATATTTTTTTAGTAAAGCCTTACAAAGGCGATTGCGGAAGTGAGACCCACCACACTAATAATTGCATATGGAGTGCCAAACCAAGAAAAGGTGTTCTTTTTAAAAAATGCAGTGACACTTCGATCCTTATTGTTTGGAAGTGCAATCATCTCCACCTATTCAAAACATAGTCGACTGCCACTAGTATGTACTTCATCCTATATGGACTCATAAATGGATCTATGAAACCAAGCCCCCATACATCAAACAACTCTAACTCCAATATAGGTATCATGGGGAGTTTATTTTTTTGTGAGATATTGCCTTATTGCTGACACTGTTCACAAGCTTGAGCATAGTTGTGAGAATTCTTGTAGATAGTTGGCCAATATTACCCACATTATAGAATTTTATGGGTTGTGTTGATAGAACAATGATGACCCCCAACTGGCGAGGAATGATAAGCCTCAAGGATGCTCATCATCTTTAACTCAGGAATACATTTTCAAATTACACCATCCTCATAAATTCAAAATGGATAAGGCTCATCCCAAAAATATTTCCTCACCTCATGCATGAACCACTTTCTCTGCTAGAATGATAAATCTTTTAAAATAAGATCAATTGGCAAAAAGTTGGAAAAACCATCAAACCAAGTTATTAAGTCTTGAGATGCTACCAAGACTCGCTCATCTTGAAAAGTATCATCTATGTCAAGTTCATTCCCTAACTTCTGTATTACCTCCTCCTCAAGGCAAGATAAGTGATCAACAACCTGGTTCTAAGTGCCCTTTTGATCTTTTACCTCAAAATAAAATTCTTGTAACAATAGTACCCAACATATCAACCTCTATTTAGCATCCTTATTTGACATTAGATACCTTAAAGTTGCATGATCTGTGTGAAATATGAATTTCATCCCTATCAGATAGGACCGAAACTTCTTAAAATTAAAAAACACCATAAGCAACTCCTGGTCAGTGACTGTATAGTTATTTGTATGGGGTTTAGTGATTTGCTGGCATAATAGATTGGGTGGAGTAATTTCTCGCATCTTTGGCCTAGGACAATACCCAAGGAAACTCTACTAGTATCACAGATAACCTCAAATGGTAAAGACCAATTAGGGGACACAATAATGAGAGTTGATATCAACCACTCCTTAAGGAACTCAAATGCCTTGGGATGTGCATCATCAAATACAAATTTCACCTCCTTCTCTAAAACCTTGAATAAAGGATTAGCAATTTTAGATAAGTCCTTAATGAACCTTCTATACAAACCAGCATGACCCAAAAAACTTTGGATACCTATAACTGAGATCGAAAGAGGTAATTTTTCAATCACATCAATCTTTATTTATTCACCTCAATACCCTTCTTTGAGATTTTATGACCAAGGACTATACCTTCCTTTACCATAAAATGACATTTCTCCTAATTCAGCACTAGATTGCACTCCTCACATCTTTGGAGTGTGTTGGCCAAATGGGCCAAGCAATCATCAAAAGAGTCCCCAAAGACCAAAAATTTATCTATAAATACCTATATAGTGTCCTCCACCATGTTATAAAATATAGAGATCATACATCTTTGAAAGGTGGAAGGAGCATTGCATAGTGTAAATGCCATCCTCTTGAACACAAAGTCCCATAAGGTCAAGTGAAAGCTGTTTTTTCCTAGACCTCGGGAGCAATAGAGATTTGATTATATTCTGAGTAGCCATCAAGAAAATAATACCAATCCCTACCTGGTAGTGGTCAAGTATTTGATCCATGAAAGACATAGGGAATGGTCATTTTGAGTCCATGTATTCAGCTTCTTGTAATCTATGCATACTCTCCATCTAGCAACCAATATCACGAGCACCAATTTATTCTTCTCATTAGGTACAACAATGATCCTACCCTTCTTAGGCACGTATTGAATCGGGATAACCCACTTGCTATCTGAATGGGATAAACCACTCCTGTATCAAACTACTTGATGATCTCTTTCTTTACGCTCTTCTGCATAGGAGGATTCAACCTGTGCTGGTGCTTGGTGCTGGGTATACACTTCGGTTCAAGCTATATCTTATGAGTGCAAATACTTGGTGGAATCCCTATAATATCTGAAATAGTTCATCCTATAGCTCTCTTGAACCTATGCAACACTGAATCAAAGCTTCAAGTTGTGTCTCTAATAAATCCGCAGTAATAGTTATCGACAAGGTATTGTCATCCCCCAAAAATACACCGGTGGATCCTCAATATATGGTCAATAAAGAGGAGTGGTTCAATTATTTAGATCAAGATCCAGCTTCTTTAGAGCATAATTATAAGAACCTCTACCATACAATGCGCTCACCAGCTGTCAAAGTTCATGATTATCGTTGTTAATGCCTCAACCCCAAGCCTCTCTTTAATGGGCACAATCATTGCAATGTCATCAATAGTCTCAATCGTAGAAACTACTCTAATATCCTTCGGTTGTCACATAGATTAACAAATATTAAAAGTAACTTGATCTTTCTTGAGGCTGAACCTCATATGCCTCATCTTTATGTCAGTCAAGGCCTTACCCATAGCTAGGAAAGGCCTTCCCAAGATAATAAGGACTTTAAAGTCTACCTCACAGTCAAGGATCACAAAATTGGATGGGAATATGAAGGATGCCACCCTAATCAAAACATCACACAAAATTCTAACTAATTTCTTCATAGCCCCATTAGAAATCAATAACCTAATGGATGTAGGTTTGGGTGTCCCCAACCCCAATTGCTTGTATACTACCAATGGCATCAGACTGATATTAGCTCTAAAATCATATAAATCTTGAGAGAATTTAAAGGACCCAATGGTACATAGAATAGTAAATGCTTCAGGGTCCTCCTTCTTCTCAACAAATGATTGAGAAGCGTCAGCATTGCAAGGATGAACATTATCAGCCAGCTCGAAACTCATCATTTTCTTTCTAGTAAACAAATACTTTATGAACTTAGTGTAGTCAGGAATCTTCTCCATTGGTTCTATCAGAAAAATATTAAAAAATAGTTCTTTCAACATCGATAAGAACTTTTAATGATTTCCTTTCTCTTATTTCTTCTTTAATCTCTAAGAAAGGAGAGAAAAAAGTCACGGAATGGTATGGTCTTTAATACAGGATTAACTACTTTTCCCTTTATTTTATCCTTCTCAACATTTTTATCAATACCTATCGATTATTGTGATGACTCACCACTAGTCACCAATATTTTAGTTTCTGCTGCAGGTGCCTTATCTATATGAACAACATTATTCCTAGCTTAATCAACTACAAGCATGGGAGGTCAATGGTTGACTTACCACCATGAGTGGTGATGTCCAAATAGTGATTGTCATTCTTTAGATTTTGCATCGTATCTCTTGGAATAGTTCCTGATTGATGTTGATTCAAGATCATTGATATCTGACTAAATTGCTTCATAAGTTGCTTGATCAGAGTAGAATGCGATTCTGCTTTCTGGGTCAAACCTAAAATGTCTGCCTTAATATCCTTAAGGAAACTTTCTTGAATTATTTGACCCTTTACCAACTTTGACAACATAGCTTCCATCTTTGACTCAGTGTCACAATTCCTCAGTGGAACATATGCACCACTCTTCTCTTTATAATCATCCTTACATCTCTATTCACTATCTCTCTCTGCTTCAATCCCTATATCTATCCCTATACTAGTTCTGACCTTGATCCTTTTGCCTCGAGTTCAAATTGTCTTGAGCAGACTATTGGCCCTTGGCTTGAAAACCCACCAACTCTCTATCTAGATACTTTACCTCTTCATCTATATTCAAATTATATGACCTAGAAGCTTTACCTTGTGTGCCTATAACATTTACCTTCTCAAAACTCATTATTGCAAACTACTTTGACAGTAATCCAATCTCCATACTCTGTTGTGCGACCTCTTAATCCAATGAATTATATCCAACTCTAGCTCACTGAAAGCACCAATTTTATAAGTGCTAGCACCTCTCTATGCCTCCTGAGTATGCCACCCTTAGGTGGTAAGAAAGATTTAGTCTAAGATATTTATTGTTGCTTCCCAATGCAGGTCCATGAATGCTTAGGCAATAATTGTATCCACCATATATTTAGAACTGGTATTTGGGGCATGATAGAAAATATCCAGTAAATTTCTTTCCAAGAATCTATGATTAGGCACCATCATCAACTTCTTATTAAACGAAAACCATGCCTTATACATTGATCCAGAATGCAACTACCTAAAATTATAGATCTCATTCTTCAACATAGCATTTTAGTCAGATGGAAGAAATAGTCTAAAAAATTCTTTTGCAACTAGTTCCAAGTAGTAATGGACCCATAAGGTAGTTCCCCTAACCACAATATCTCTTCAAAAATTAAAGAGAATGGGAACAACTTAATTCTAAGAGCTTCCTGATCTACCCCAGGTATAGTGTATGAAGTACAAATACCAAAAAAATTTATAAGGTGATGTTTACATCATCAGTCGGTAAGCAAGCAAAGACATCTTTCAAATTCAACAACTAGATCATAGCACTAGTAATGTCGAACTCCCCCCCCTTCCCCAGGGTAATGCAGGAGGAATGATATCTCCTATCTCAATAGGCTCCATATCCCCCGATCTTCATCTAGATCTCCATATGCTTGCAAGTACTTAAAAGTTGGGGGTATCTTTTCTACTTTTGTCTAGTTCTGCTTGATGATCAGCTATTATTCTCTGCCTCACTCTCTCTGTCTCTTGAACTACATACTGGGAAAACTCATTATCTCTCCTAGTATTATTTGATTTTAGATGATCTATAGGACTTGCCTACCTACCTCCTCATAAATAATCCTACAATAGAATTGTAAAATGTCACAACATGGTCGAGATGCTTGTCATGAGCTACCTCATGATTTTGTTATTGGATTTTGTATGGCTCTAGATTATATGTGATCAAGGGATTGAGTTGACTCCTAGTACTGGGCATACAACTAAAATATTCCCTAAGAAAAATAGGAAATTAAAAGCCAGAAACCTCAATAACTTTAATCAATAAATTTGAAGCCATATTTTCGGCAATGGTGCGAACATTTGATGTTTCCAAAACTATTCTTTCTAAGAAGATACAATACAGTCGCTGTCAAATTCTAGTAACCTAACTAGGTTGGAGTCGGTCCTACAAGGAATAGGTCAAATTCGTCTCTCAAACTTGTTGAAGTCACCGGAAGTGTAGGAAAGTAAATGGGGGCATTTATAGTAAACAGTAAAAAAGTAACAAGTTGTGAGTGCTTTTGGTTGTAAAGAATCTGAGATGAACACTTGTACTATGTTCCTCCTAGGTTCCTAACTTAGTATGTTTATTGTGCGTAATCCAACTATCTCACCGCCATACATGCAGAATCTGACAAGCTAGGTATTACCAACCATTTTGTGAATGCATTGATAAACCTCACCCTTCACCTTATGAGCCTAGAGTGACTCTTTACTAATCCTTGTATTTGATCCCAGTTTAACTATAACATTATGGGTATCAAAAAATTAGACGAGAGCTGATAGTCCCTAATCACCGTTGTAATTCTCTCTTTCCAATCTTAATCTCTCTTGTGAAAATGATCTAGAATACGGGTAGGTTCTTAGAGTTGGAACCACTAAGAAAACAATTAAACTAAAGAAGATCATAATGCAAGTGTAAACAATGATCTAGAAGAACCTCACACTTTCCTTACTTGTTATTCTACCAGGGTTCCCACAACCCTATCTAATTGAGTTAGCCACTCATTGTTGCAAAATAATCCATGGAATTTAATAAAAAAGCATAAAATTAATCTCACAACAATTAAGATTAAAACCTAAAGTCTTAAATAAATTATTGAACCAAAAACCAATAACAGAGAGATTCCAAGATCAAAAGTCAATCTTCGAATCAAATATGTGTTTGTGAATAGTATGAGCGCGTAAACTAACTAAACAACATCAAATGAGTATTTATAGAGTACATAAATACCCTAGAAATCTAACCAAAATATTCATAGAAAATAAGAAAACTAAGTTAGTGGCCACCTAAGATGCCACTTACGAGCCATAGGTGGCACCTACGCCATGTAAGTGGAAGGGTCTTCAATTCTACAATTTTTTTTGTACTGATACCTATGGGGCGTAGGTACCACCTACATCCTATTGGTTGCCTTATCATAGGTATCAGGAAACTTCAACCAAAATCAATTCCCTTGAACTTTAAATCTCTGATCTTGTACTGACACCAATGGCGCCGTAGGTGGTACCTATGGGTCGTAGGTGGCCCATTGTAGATAATCGGTACATTAAGGTATCTTCTGATTCTTTGAATTTTACAACTATGACACATATCACAACTGCCTACGCCATGTAGGTAGCCTTATAGGTAGGCTCTCTTGCAAATCTTGGCTTTTTTTCTACATGTTGAGCTCTAAAACCAAGTTCCCTGAAAAATAGATACAAAAACACATCATATCTACCAAACCTAAGTACTTGCATATTTTTTGATTTTAAGCATCGAAAGTGCCATAAACCATGGCATATCAGCTACTTTAAATTTAAGGTTTCAAAGTAGCCTAAGGGTTCAATTGACCCAAATATCCTCATTCACACTTCTAATATCTAAATCCCATACCATATCTAGAATTATATTGTAATTATAATACGAGATATCTCAATCTATGAAGTAGGTAAGACTAGCCTACCTAGGTCCTGATGAAAGCCCGAAGAATCCATTAAATCAGTGATTTTTCCTTGCAAGAAGGTTCCGCAAGGTGCCACACTATCAAAATTGCAATCTATTCATCAAAATGAGACAATTACACCCATATTTCACTATTGTTCTTTGGGTCCAAAATTACATAAAAATCTCATGGGGACCCTATTTATGAAAAGTGCATTTTTGAAACCAACTCAATGTTTCTCTATGCTCAAGGAACATTTACCCTCAAAAGTCAGTGAATTATAGATGAAAATGGAGAAATCAACCAAGAAAATAGTGAAATCTTACCATGAATTTGAAGGAGAATTGAGTAATTAATCCTTTCCAAAGCTCCAAAATTGCCAAACAATGCTATTCCCTAGATCTCCCACCTTTTAGGATTTTAATATCTTGGATATGGATAAGAAATGGTGAAAAATGCACTAAAGGGGGATATTTATACCCTTTTCAGGTACACGGGTGCCGCATACACGACCTGCTGGTCGCATACGCGATATCTGACCAGGGGTGCAGAGGTCGTTTACGCGACATCAGTATCGTATGCATGATACTTATCTTCGTACCAGGTGTGTCACTTATGCAAATAAAAATGTCACTTACGCGACATATTCTAGTGCCTGGAAAATCGCATAAGTGATCAGAGGCTTGCGAATGCGAGTGCACCCGCACCAGCTAAGACTTGGAATTTTCTAAGTCTCTTACAACCCCTAGGGATTCATTTGGAATCCCATATTGACAAATATAATATTCTACCATATCAAATTTAATGTCTTAGACTCAATGGCATAGTCAAAATTTCCATTCAAGGTCATTTAGATGAAAAGTAGGTCCCACTCCCATTTGTCGTTTCTCTAAACTACCGACCAATAGCTCAAAATGAGCTCAGATGCCTCAAGAACAGGACCAAGGGTCCACCTAGCCTAAAAACAACATTCCAGAGTTGTTGGAACAGTCAGAATTTGCATACAAACTTGCTTGGATAGAGTTTTTGCCTGATTGCCAATTTGAACTAGCGAAGACTTCAAAATAGGGAATTGTATCTAAAAGCCAAATGAACTTTCTGGTAACCAAACTGTCAGTTCCATCAAGTCATAAATAACTTAGGGCCTTTATGGAGAATCTCTAAATGGAAAAAGTAAGTTTATATACAGAAAATAACCAGAAGGGTCATTACACTTTTTTTTAATTCATAGTTGCAAACTACTTGGTAAGTAACTCGATCTCCATCCTCAGTTGGGCAAACTCTTGAGCGACTGTATCATCTAGGAATATCTTCTCACTGGTAGAACTAATAGCATAAGTACTAGCTCCTCTTTCTACCTCTTAAGTATGCCACCCTTGGTCGGTATTAGAGCTCTAAATGGCAAAAGTAAGTGTAAATACAAAAAATAACATGAAGGGTTATTACACCTTTTTTGAATTCATAGTTGCAAACTACTTGGTAAGTAACCCGATCTCCATCCTCAGTTGTGCAACCTCTTGAGCCATTGTATCATCTAAGGATCTCTGCTCACTGGTAGCACCAATAGCATAAGTACCGAATCCTATTTCTATCTCTCAAGTATGCTACCCTCAGTTGGTATGCTGTTAGCTCCTAAAAAAGGTTTGTGAAAGCCCCACCAGTAATAGTATATATAATATCTTTGGTGTTTGCATTCAGGGCTCTATAAAATATCTCAAGAAAGTTCCTCTCAAAAATTCCATGATTGGGCATAGTCATCAATTTTTTCTTGAAACTTAACTATGTCTTGTAAAATGATTCTTAATGTAATTGCCTGAAATTATAAATCTTGTCCTTCAACTACAGCATTCTAAAAGGTGGGAAAAATTGTTCCAAAAATTATTTTTGCAAATCATTCTAATTAGTGATGGACCCACGAGGTAATTCCCCTAACCATAATGTCGCTATGTTTGTAGAAGATAATAGGAATAACCTGAGTCTCAAAGCTTCCTAACATACCCCAGGTAGATTATATGAAGTGCAAATTTCAATGAAATTCATGATGTGCATATTTTCATCATCAGTCGGCAAACCAGCAAACACACCCTTCTGATTAAGTAACTGAATCATAGTACTCATAATGTCAAACCTCTCTCCTTGGGCAACTCTAAAGAAATAATAGCTCCTATCTTCATAGGCTCAACATACCCCAACTCTTCTTCCAAATCATCAAAAAAGGTAACTACTGATAAGTTGGGGGTGGTTGAGCTTTATCTCTTTTAGCTCTAGCTTTGTCGAGTATTGGTCAACACTCTTCCTATCTCGCTCTTTTCTCTTGAGTTGTATGCCAGGTGTTTGCCAATCTTATATTCTCTTCATCTAATAATAGAGCAATGTCTTATATGGTTGTCCCTTCAACACCATGCAGAGGTTGTGGATTCAATAGATTTGGGTCATCTTGAAGCCTCTCATAACGAGCTTCATGCTCATATTCTGCTAATCCTACAATGTTGTTGTAGGGTTCTTTCCATCTCAAGATCAAGTGGGATCAAGGAATTGCCTTGACTTTGAGTACTGGGCATACACTAGCATATACTCTAAAAACAGCAAAAATCCAAAAACCAAAAACCTCAATCAATCAATCCATAATCGTATTCCCCGGCAATAAGGCTAATATTCAATGTCGCCCAAATTACACCTTCAAGAAAGAATAACTCGATTGTTGTCAAATAAAGAACCCAACAAAGGCTAGGGTTGAACCCACATGGACTAGGACGAATCTCTATCACGAACTTGCTGATGTAGTCGGAAAGTGCTAAAAGTTACATTAAGGGAATTTTGTAGTATACACTAATAGTAGTAACAAATCTTGAAAACTTTAGGATTGTGTTCCCCCCAACTTCCTAACTCCACAAACTTATCATGCTCGTCAAACTATCTCGGTGTTTGCATGCAGAATCTAACAAGTTATGTATCACCAACCGTCTTTCAACACTCTTTGGTGAATTTTACTTATCTCCCCGTGGTCTCAGAGTTGCATTACTAACCCTTGTCTTGGATCTCAGATTAACTATCTCCTCTTAGTCTCAAGTTAATTAGATGAAGGTTGGTAGCTTCAAATTACTATTGTGATCTTCTTTTCCAAATTTCAACCTCTCTCTCAAGTTTGTATCGAATACAGGTGGGTTCGTAGCATCGGCATATGCTAACAAAGCAATCAATACAATGAAAACCATAATACATGCATAAAGATCATCAAGAAAGACTTTGCACTTCCTTTACTTTGTTATTCCATTAGGGTTATCACAATCCTAGTTAAGAGGTTTAGTGACTCATATTTGCAAGAACACCCATAGAATTCATAAAATAAAGAAGATGATTAATCTCACAAGAAAGTAAGAAAGAAAACCAGAATCTCAAATTAATCTTAAATGGTAAAAGTCAAGAACAAGAATTTCAAGATCAAAATCGTATCTCAAAACTCAATACAATATTGTCAGTATAAAGAGTGTGTAAGCTAATAACAAAACATCAATGATGTATTCATAGGATACATTAGAAACCTAAAACATTCTAACCAAAATAAAATAGGAAAACTAAGTTGGCACCTACCTACGGACCCAGTTACGGGTAGTAGGTACTACCTATGGATCTTAGGTGGGGTTCACAGGTCTCAGAGAAAAATTCCAAATTCATATCACCAACCTATGGGGGTACTTACGAGGGTCATATGTGTCGCTTGCACCTAGTAGGTGGCATTTGTACGTCTAAGACCAAACTCAGATCTTTAAAATCTTCTTCTGACACTTACGAACCTACTTACTCCCATCATAAGTACCACTTATGACCCATAAGTGGGTCCGTAAGTGGCCTTCTGTAACCTTTCAACATCTTTTTCTCTTTTTTGTCTCCAAAACCTATTTTCCTGCAAAACCAACACAAAACACATCACATCTAATAAAAAGGACCTAAGTACTTGCATAATTTTTAGTTTTAATCATTGAAAGTGTTATGAAACCATGACAGATCAGCTGCTTAAGAGGCCAAATATCGCTCTTTGCGACACTCGCCCTATCTGCAGACATCGCTTAAGCAGACATAATGTTGCTTAAGCAGTACTTGCTTAAGAGACACTTGGATGGTTAAGCCAGGTCGCTTAAGCAACCGACTTGCCTTTTAAGTGGATGCACCAGTTGAGTTGTGAATCCGTTGGAATCTTGGAGAATTCTAAGACTCTGCGGACCCCTTACGATTTATCTAAAATCTCAATAATGCAAATGAACTATGTTACCCCATAAAATTTGATGCACCAAATTAAACAGTGATATCAGATTTTTGAAAAACATCATTTTCAGAAAATGGACCCCCGAGACCTAATTTCACAACTTTCCAAACCAAGGTCAAAATAAGATACCAAAGTCATAAAGTCACACCAACCTAGTTACTAACCTAAAATCAACATTTCAAATTTATTGGTTCAATCTATTTTGTAATTCAGCACACAGAACAATAAATGTTGACCGAAGTCAACTATAAAGACTTTTTAACCTCTTAAAACCTAAACTCATACAAATTACATCAAAATACATTAGAAATTATGTCAATCATTCCCATACCCCAAAAATACCATAAAGCAATCACAGAGAGGGATAAAAGGGCCAAATCACAAAAAAATGTATAATTCACAAAAATCACAAAACATCAAGTCATTATATCATCCACCAATAAAAGTTTAGTTCGTCCTTAAACGATAAGTAAAGGAAATACCTAAATCAGTGGAAAGTTGGGAATAACTACCATGCATATCAAACTCGACCTCCCAAGTAGACTCATCTATAGGTCGATGTCTCAACTGGACTTTAACCACTAGAATATCTCTTGAATACAACCTTTTGACATCCCTGATAGAATAGAGATGGGCTCCTCAATAAGGAAAACCTCTCATCTAATAGAACTGAATCCTAAAAAATAGAATAAGACTTGTCTGGAACGTAATGCCAAACCATGGAAACATGAAACATTGGATGAATAGCTAATAAATCTTGGGGCAATGTAACTCACAAGCCACATCCACAATAGTCTGAAAAATTTTAAATGGTCTAATATATTTAGGGCTACGCTTGCTCCTCCTTCCAAACTTTATCACACCCTTTATGAGAAACACACAAAGGAACACTCTATCACTAATAATAAATATAAAGGCACAAAGTTTTCCATCTGTGTAGCACTTTTTCCTACTCTGAGCAACTCAAAGTCTATCCTAAATGACCTAAACTCTATCTAAAAACTCGAGAAGAAAGTCTGTACCATAAGGTGTAATCTCAAAAACCTCAAACCAACTAACTAGAGAGGGACAATGCCTACCATATAGAGCATCAAAAGGAACAATCTCAATACTAAAATAGTAGTTATTATTATATGCAAACTCTACCAAGAATAGATACTACTCCTACTGACCTCTAAAGTCCATAACACATGCACGAAGGATATCCTTCAAAACCTAAATAGTCCGGTCTGACTGATCATTGGTCTAGTGTGAAATATTATTCTAAGATCAACCCAGGTGCCCAACTCCTTCTGAAAAGTCTTCTAACAGTGAAATGTGAACATTGAACCCTATCTGATATGATAGGCACTGGTACGCCATAAAGATGAACTATCTTATGAATACAGATATGGGCTAACATCTCAGAACTAAAAAAAAACCAAATCAAATAAAATAAGAATATTTTTTTAATCGATAAATGATAACCTAAACACTATCAAAACCACGGGAAGTACAAGGCAACCCAGTCATAAATTTTATAGTAATCCACTCCTATTTCTACATGGGAATGGGTAACCTTTGAAGCAAACCACCAGGCCTCAATTGCTCAACTTTCACCTACTGGCACCATAGGCAATGAGCTACAAAATTTGCGACATCTTTCCCCAAACCACATAACCAGTAATATTGTCTTAAATTATGACACAAATTAGTCACTCCTAGATTAATAGAATATCTAGAATAATAAGCCACCTCCAATATCAATCTCACCTAGTGAAACACCTTGGATTTTTGGCCCTTGGAAATTTCTTGAGATTTGAGCTCACTACCTCGGTAATGACTCACCCTATGAGTCGTAGGATGTCCTGATGAGTAGCTGGGGTGAGTTATAAGTAAATATTAAGTTTGTAGTAGATTCTACTCTGACTATGAGCGGTTCACTAAGAGCCGTAATGATATGTTAAGATACGTTAGGTGTAAATGTATGGTGTGTAGTGTAAGTCCTAAATTGGGTTCTATGTTGACTATAACTGGACCTTAGGAGTTATAGGGTACCATTATGAGTGGTACCATTGAGTCATAAGGATAACAATGTAGGGTGCCTTAGTGGTACTGGCTTGGTTACGACTTTTGGTGATGATTCGTAAGGAGTGGCTATGAGTCAGGGGTTGACTCATAGTCAAAAGTGACCCTTTTTCATCTTTTATGTTAAGGGCATTCTAGATATTTCCTCTCTTACCCAACTAAAAACCCACATATTATAACCCCTTTAAGGTACCATTAGCCCTTATAAACATATCAAGTAACTTCTCAACATTCTCAAATTCCTCAAGGTCAAGAATACTTAGAGTTTTCAAGAGGTTGATCAATTAGAGCTTTGAAGGGTAATTTCTCTCCATACGTCTTACCATTTAAAGAATGTGACTCTTTCCTCATTGTTAATTTGATAAAAATCATATGTATTAAAGTGTTATTCATATGAAATTATTTTTTTTTTGAAAATAAGGCTTGTGGGTTTTGAATGCATATTTTTTAACAATGCTTTCCCATAGTTTAATTATGATTATTCATACTTTAAATATGGTTTTGAACTTATGGATTGGGTCTGGTGAATAAACTAGGAAATTGTCATTTTCCCAAACTTGTGATTTTTAAAGTGATTATGGCCTCAACCCATAGTGTGAAATTTGTTTGAGTCATGAGAAAGGTGGGAATTCGTAAAATTAAACTAGTTTTGAACTATTGCATGATATAAAGAGGTATTTGAAATACAATGGTCTAATTTAATAAACAAAGGGAGTCGGTGTCCCTATCTTGTATTAAGGAACAAAAGGAGTTATTTTTCCTAAGTTAATGGAAAACTGTCATGGCATGTTGTTGTTACCTTGCAAGTGTAGTTAGTATGAAGATACCAACAATGTATTCCTTAATGTGAAATATGGTTCATGAATAAGATTGTGCGATGAATGTTTTAACTGGCTATAAATAGAGTTGTGTAGCTGAGTCGTGAAAGTGAAGGTTCGAGTGACCGATACTGGAAACCATGTTTGCCGATGTGGGGTTCAAAGTGACAGTGAGGTTCAAGTCCCCCTTATTATTATTATTTCATAATTAGGGAGTTTTGAGTCCCCCATAAATTATTACATGATCGATTGCTTAAGTTACCTTAGTATATGTTTGGGAGGTTCGAGTCCTTTGTATGTATATATATAAGATCATTCTCTGATTTATGCTGCTACACATACTAGGGCCTGACTAGGGGGTGAGAAATAGGGGCTATATAGCTTGTGGGTACTATTATATGATGGTTGAACTATACAATCTTGGCTAAAGTTTTGAAAATGCATGTTAAGCCTTGTTCCCTATCTCAGCATATTCTTACATCTAATTATATATGTATGTATATACATCTGATTATATGTATAAGTTTTAATGATGTTAAAATATTGATTATTTCAGTATGTTATCCTTATCTCCGAGTTACATGCTAGCGTTTACCCTACTAACCATTTTCAATATTGTATCCCCAGCGATATAGGATTGGTCATACTTTTATTTCTCCTGCTTAGTAATTAGGATTTGGGATTAGCTCATGGGTTGACATTGAAGTGATAAGCTTCTATACATCAAAATTCTATATTTTATATTTTGTTCCTTTTATGTCTTAGACTTTTTTTTGGCTACTATCAAGGTCATGTATCGTTACTTTATTTATATTTAGTTTTGGATCATTATTAAAAGGCTTTATTTAGACAACTATGGTTACTGGGTGGTGCCATTCGATTGTTTTGTCGATCATCAGTTATTAGTTATAGATATGTATTAAACTTTTCTTAAGCTATTGCATGTTATCTTGTTATATTTTTAGGATTCATACGTTATTGGTGTATGGTGTTTGGTTTTGTTAGGTGTAGGGTGATCTCTGGTCCATATAGAGCTTGAGATACCGGACACGGCCCGACCTTGGTTTAGGTCAAGTCAAGGTGGTATCAAACCCTAGGTTTGGTGTCATTGGGTATCTAACAAAGCCATGTTGAGTAGAGTCTTCTTTATGGTGTGTAGCATGATATAGAGTCCGAGGACTTGAGTATTTCTAATTCTCGTGTGTTTGTTTTTTAGATAATGCCTCCCAGATGATCTAAAGTTCATGGAAACTCCTCTGTCCCACTTGAGTACAATACTTATGGGGTAATACCTGGTCTAGGGTTTCAGTTATTGATTGTCCTTTTGGAGTTTCACAGGTCCCCTCTAGTCCTCCTTGAGTTCCTCAAACTGATGTGTCAAATGCAAAATTTATTTAGTATAGTCATATGTTGGCTTAATTAATAGTTTATTAGTCTCAGAAGTTGAGGAAGGTGAAATCATAAGAGTTTATTAATCTAAAGCAAGGTAGGATAACGGTCAAGGAATATACCTTAAAATTCCATTTGTTTTCCCTATATTCTCCTAATTTAGTATCTAGCATAAGGGCTAGAATGAGGAAATTTGCTTTTGGGTTATCTTATGATTTGATTCTAGAGAGTAAGGCTACCTTGTTAAATAAAGATATGGACATCTCTAGATTAGTTATGCATATGCAGTAGTTTAAGGAGAGAAGAAGAAAAAGGCAGAGATAGAGGAAAGACAAAATAAGAAGTTTAGATTTTTCAATTAGGGTGGAGGTCAGTAGTAGCGTGGTAGAGATAGTGGAAATTGGTCTAAGAAAAAGTAGGGGAATTTTGGTTCCTACCTAAGACTAGTGCTCATTATTTGAAGCTATTGGGTGATCATTGCTCTCAACATGATAGTGGATTTATGGCACATGGTACCCAATCTTAGGCTAGTGGGTCTCAGTCAGCTCCATCATATCCTTCTTGTTGATTCTACGGGTAGGTACATCATGGTTTTTGTGAAGAGGGGAGGAACAAGTGTTTTATATGTGGTTAGATTGGTCATTTGCAGAGAAAATATCTATCTAAGGTTAATTCAACGGTAAATAAGATTCCTATTACCACTTCATCAGCTCCTGCACCAAATGGTATTGCTTTTTTATCTAGTACCAGCACTAACTGAAATTTCTTATATGCTCTTGTTGCTCATCTAGACTCTGAGGCATCTCCTGATGTCGTCATTGGTATGTTATGACTCTTTTATCGTGATATGTAGTACTTTCTTAATCTAGAGTCTACTCATTCTTATGTGACCCTATTTATGGCTATATATTTTGATTTGGGTCTCGAGTGTATCCCTTATCTCTTTTCTATTCTACCTTTGTAAGTTACTCTGTGGTTGGTAAAGGAGTCTACAAAGGTTGTGTGGTATTTGGTGGTGGCAAAGAAACTCTAGTAGATCTAATAGAGTACATGGTTGATTTTGATATCATATTGGGAATAGACTGGTTGCACTCATGCTATGCCTCCTTAGATTGTTAAACTCGTAAGGTCATGTTTAAATTCCCTAATGAGTCAGTCCTTGAGTGGGATGGGGGTTCTCTAGTGCCTAAGGAAAGATTTATACTGTATCTTAGAGCCTGAAAGTTGATTTCCAAGGGATGTCTTTATCATTTGCTCTGGGTTAAAGATTCTAACTAGGAGGGTCCTTCGTTATAATCTATTCCCATGGTTAATGAACTCCTTGAGGTTTTTCCTTATGATCTTCCTGGTATATCTCCCAATAGGGAGATTGATTTTGGTATTGACCTTGTTTTAGACACTCATCTTATTCCCCCCCCCCCCCCCTTATAGAATGGCTTTGACTAAGTTTAAGGATCTTAAGGAGAGTTGAAAGACCTCTTTGATAAGGGTTTTATCCATCCTAGTGTGTCCACATGGGGTACTTCTATTTTGTTATGCATAATAAGGATGGTTCCCTTTGGATATGCATCAATTACCATCGGTTAAATAAGGTTACGGTACAGAATAAGTATCCTCTTCCTCATATTAATGATTTGTTTTGCCAGCTTTACGGGGCTAGATGTTTCTCTAAAATTTATACTTGGTCATGTTATCATCAGCTAAAAATTAGGGAGGTATATATCCCTAAGGCTGCTTTTCAAACTTGGTATGGTCACTATGAGTTCCTAGTCATGTTTTTTGGTCTGACGAATACCCCGGCAGCATTTATGGATCTCATGAATTAGGAGTTTCGTCAGTTATTGGAATTTTTCATCATAGTGTGTCCATTGATGACATTCTAGTGTACTCTAGGAACGAGGTAGATTATGCCGACCATCTCCACATTATTTTGCAGACCTTAAAAGATCAACATTTGTATGCTAAGTTTTCAAAGTGCGAGTTTTAGTTGAAAGTTGTTACTTTTCTGGGTCATTTTATTTCAAGTAAAGGTACCATGGTGGATTCGCAGAAATTTATAGTAGTTAAGAAGTGTCCTAGGCCCACAACTCCAACCAATATTCGAAGCTACTTAGGTTTAGATGGTTACTATAAGAGATTTATGGAGAATTTCTCAACTATAGCTTCCTCACTAACTAAGTTGACCTTGAAGAAGGTGAAGTTCTTGTGATTTGATTCTTGTGAGGGCAGTTTTGAAAAACTAAAAGATAAGTTGACTTCAGCCCTAGTTTTTACCTTGCCCGAGGGTAATAATGGATTTGTGGTTTATTGTAATATATCTCATGTAGGATTTGGTTGTGTGTTGATGCAGCATAGTAGGGTAGTGGCCTATGCTTCTAGGCAGTTGAAAGTCCATGAGATGAATTATCTGACTCTCGACTAGGAGTTGTTGGTTGTGGTGCTCGCATTGAAGATTTGGCATCATTATTTTTATGTCTATGTAGATATCTTTTTTGATCATAAGAGATTGTAATATGTTTTCACCCAGAAGGAGTTGAATCTCGAGCAAAGAAGATTGCTTGAGTTGATAAAAGACTACAACATAAATCTACATTACCACCCAGGTAAAGCTAATGTGGTTGCTAATGCTCCTAGCAAGTTATCCATAGGAGTCTAGCTCATGTAGATGAGGATAAGTGGGAATTGGTGAAAGATATTCACTGTTTGGCTAACCTTGGAGTTCTTCTCTTAGACTCAAAGAATGGGGGTGTGTTTATGGAATAGATGACTCTGTTCTCTCTGGATACAGAAACAAAAAGAAAAAGCTATTGGATCCTGTCTTACTAAAGAATAAGGGAAATGTGGGATAACAAAAGGTTATAGTTTTTGAGATTTATGGCGATGGTATCTTGAGGTACCAAGGCAGATTATGTGTTTTTGATGTAAATAGGTTGCGAGAGAGAATCTTGGTTGAGGCTCATGAATCGTGTTATGCCATTCATCTTGGTTTGACGAAGATGTATCATGATCTTAAGGAGATTTATTTGTGGAAAAATATGAAGTAAGATGTGTCCAGTTTGCATGGTGTGTCAACAAGTGAAGGTTTACCACTTGCGGCTAGAAGGGTTATATCAAGAAATCAAGTTGCCTAGGTGGAAGTAGAAAATGATTAATGTGGATTTTGTTACCGTTCTTCCTTGGTCTAAGAATCAGTATGATTCAATATGGGTTATCGAGGATAGGATGACTAAGTTTTCTCACTTCTTGCCAGTGAGAACAATTTTTTTGGCAAAAGACTATGCGAAGTTGTTCCTCCAAGAGATTGTGAAATTGCATGGGGCACCTGTTTCTATCATGTTAAATCGTGGTACTCAGTTTCTCATCAAAGTTTTGGCATTTGTTTCAGAGAGACTTGGGAACTAAGGTGAGCCTTAAAACTGTTTTCCACCTGCAGTCGACTGGGCAAATGGAAAGGACACTTCAGACATTGGAAGATATGCTTAGAGCTTATGTGATTGACTATAGTGGTAGTTGAGTTGATCATTTGCCTCTTATAGATTTTGCATATAATAATAGCTACCACTATAGTATTGGTATGGGTCCTTTCGAGACCTTGTATGGTAGGAGGTGAAGGTCTTCCATCAGGTGGTTTGAAGTTGGTGAGGCTAAGATATTTTGCCCAAATTTGGTTCACCAAGCAATAGAGAAGGTGGAGGTGATTCAGAATAGTCTTAAAGCCGCCCAAAGTCACCAAAAGTCCTATACAAATGTGAGGCAAAGGGAGTTGGAGTTTAGTATTTGTGATTGGGTTTTCTTAAAGGTATCCCCCATGAAGGGATTGATGCGGTTTGGTAAGAAGGAGAAGCTCAACCTTTGATATGTTGGTCCGTACTTGGTGTTGAAGAGGGTTGGTAATGTTGTGTATGAATTGGAGTTTCCCTCTAGTTTAAGATTCATTAGTGTAGGGTGTCTTGATGAGCCATTAGAATGAGTCTTAACCAAACCAGTAAGTTTGTGGCTAGATTCTTCTCTGAGTACAAGTAGTTCACTAAGCGCCATAAGGATATTGTATGAGTCATTAGGTGTAATCATAGGGTGTCTAGTGTAAGTCCCAAATTGGGTTCTGTATTGATCACGACTGGACCCTACGAGTTGTAGAATCCCATCATGAGTGGTGCCATTGAATTTTAAGGATAACAGTGTAGGGTGCCTTAGTTGAACTGCCTTGGTTACAACTCGTGGTGACGAGTCGTAAGGAGTGGCTATGAGTCAAGGGTTGGCTTGTAGTCTAAAGCGACCCTTTTTTAGATTTTAAGTTAAGGGCATTCTAGCATCTCCCCTCTTACCCAACTTGAAACCCACGTCTTATAACACAACTAGGGTATCATTAGCCCTCATAAACACATCAAGTAATTTCTAAACACTCTCAAATTACTCAAAGCAAAAAATACCTAGAGTTTTCAAGAGGTGATCAATTAGGGATTTGAAGGATAATTTCGCTCCGTACATCTTACTATTTAATGCATGTGACTCTTCCCCCATTGTTAATTTGTTAAAAATCATATGTATTAAAGTGTTATTCACATGAAATTATTTTGTTTTTGAAAAAAAGGGTTGTGGGTTTTGAATGCTTATTGTTGAACAATGCTTTCCCATGGTTTAATTATGATTACTAATGCTTTAAATATGGTTTTGAACTTATGGGTTGGGTCTGGTGAATGAACTAGAGAATTTTGATTTTCCCAAACTTGTGACTTTTAAAGTGGTTATGACCCCTACCCATAGTGTGAAATTTGTTTGAGTTATAAGAAAGGTGGGAATTTGTAAAATTAAACTAGTCTTGAATCATTGTATGATATAAAGAGGTATTTGAAACACAACGGTCCAATTTAATGAACAAAGGGAGTCGGTGTTCCCCACCTTGTATTAAGGAACAAAAGGAATTGTTTTCCCTAAGATAATGGAAAACTATCATGGTATGTTGTTGTTACCTTGCAAGTGTAGTTGGTATGAAGATACCAACAATGTATTCCTTAATGTGAAATATGGTTCATGAATGGGATTGTGTGATGAATGTTTTAACTGGGCTATAAATGGAGTTGTGTAGCTGAGTCGTGAAAGTGGAGGTCCGAGTGACTGACACTAGAAAGCGCATTTGCCAATGCGGTGTGCAGATACACGCACTAGGGACCGACATGGGGTAAGATTTGGGGTCCATATAGCTCGGTTGTACTATTATATGAAGGTTGAGCTACACAATCTAGGCTAAAGTTTTAAAAATGCATGTTAAGCCTTATTCTCTATCCCGGTATGTGATATATATATATATATATGTATGTATATGAATATGATTATATGCATTGGTTTGAATGATGTTAAATTGTTGATCATGTCATTATGTTATCCTTATCACCGAGTTACATGCTAGTGTTCACCCTGATAACCATCTTTGGATGATGTATCCCCACACACTGCTGGAATCGGTCACACTTTTACTCCTCATTAATTAGGATTTGGGATCAGCTCGTGAGTTGACATTGAAGTGGTGAGCTTCCATACATTGAAATATACATTTCGTGTTTTGTTCCTCGTATGTCATGGACTTATTTTTCGCTATTGTTGGGGGTATGTCCCGACACTTTATTGATATTTAGTTTTGGATCATTATTTAGAAGGCTTTGTTTGGACTACTGTGGTTACTAAGTGGTGTCGGTCGGTTGTTTGCTTGATCGTCGATTGTCAGTTATAGATATGCATTAATATTTTCTTAAGCTATTACATGTTATCTTGTTGTATGTTCGGGATCCATCCGTCATTGGTGTGTGTTGTTTGGTTTGATTAGTTACAGAGTATGATCTCCGATCTACGTGGGACTTGAGATACCCGACACTGCCTGGCCCTAGATTGGGTCGTATCTCCCAATTACCCACTCTCGGCATACATACTCGGCCTTGAATCTTTAGAACACCATCTGGATCAAACGAGGCTTCCTTAGCCACTCCACCTAACACCTTATCCTGAATCGCTCTCAACCCAGCATCATTAAATTTATGAGCCTGAATCTGATCCATCAAGGAAAACCTAGCCTCTACAAATGTCAAAACACATCCCGGTGTCAAAATATCAAGCCTAATTATCCGGTTTACCAAATACTAAACCTCTAAATCCAAACGCCTCTCCTAGGTCAAAAGATGTGCCAAGAAACCCATGCTAGTCAACTTTCAGCTCAAGGCATCCAACCATATTAGGTATTCCTAGATAATAAAGAATAGTAAGGTTATAATCCTTAATCAACTCAAGCCAATGACGTTACCTCATATTAAGATCTCGGTGGATGAAGAGATATTAAAGAGTATGATGATCTGAGAAGATCTCACAATAGACTCCATACAAGTAGTGCCCTCACAACTTCAAAGCAAAAAAAAACCACGCACAACTCCAAATTATGGGTAAGGTAATTCTTCTCATGGGGCTTCAACTGACGAGAGGCATATGCAATCACCTTAACCTCTTACATCAACACAACACCTAACCCAACACCAGAAGCATCATAGAAGATAATAAAACACACGTCCTACTTGGGCAAAGTCAAGATAGGAGTTGATGTCAGTAAGTCATTGAGATTTTGAAATCCCACCTCATAAGCATCAAACTACTAAAAGGAAATCTTGTTATGAGTCAACTTGGTCAATGGAGCTGCAATAAATGAAAAACCCTCAAAAAAATGTTGATAGTAACCTACCAAACTAACAAAACTGATAATATCGGTAAGAGAAGTAGGCTAGCCTAATCACAAAC
Source organism: Capsicum annuum (assembly GCF_002878395.1). NCBI lineage: Eukaryota > Viridiplantae > Streptophyta > Magnoliopsida > Solanales > Solanaceae > Capsicum > Capsicum annuum. The sequence continues at coordinate 83,989,587 of NC_061118.1, read as the reverse complement.
CACTACAATCTTAGTTGGATCAACCATAATACCATCCTTGGTCACCACATAACCCAAGAAACAAAAATACTCCAACCAAAACTCATACTTAGAGATAATTGCATACAACTTCTCATCCCCCAATCTCTGGAGTACAATCCACAAATGCTCTTCATAATCAGCCTTATTCTTGGAATAAACCAACATATCATCTATAAATATAATGATAAAAAAGTCAAGGTACGGTTAAAATAACCAATTCATCAACTCCATGAATGGGGCTGGGTCAATGGCCAACTTGAAAGATATGATCAAGAACTCATAATGACCCGTACCGAGTATGAAAAACTCTCTTCAAAATATACAAATCTCTAATCCTCAATTGGTTATACCCAAACCTCAAATCAATCTTTGAAAAAACTGAAGGACCTTGAATTTGATCAAATAAATCATTAATACGAGGAAGTGGATAATTATTGTTAATAGGAGACTTTTTTAACTGCCAATAATCAATATACATAATCGTAAACCCATCCTTTTTTAACAAACAAGGAAGGCGCACCCTAAGGTGATACACTTGGTCAGATAAATCCATTATACAACAACTCCTACAACTGATCCATTAATTCTTTTAACTCTATTGGGGCCATTCTATAAAGAGGAATAGAGAAGGGCTTGGTGCCCAGCTCAACATTAATAGAAAAGTCAATATCACGATTTGGAGTCATACCAGGAAAATATGTAGTCTAAACATCCATGAACTTATGAACAACACAAACAAAAATAAAAAAAGGCAGGGAATCAATACCAGTATCATGAATATAGTCCAAATTAGACAAACATCCCCTCTTAACCAAGTAGTAAGCCTGAAGGAAAGATATAAATCACTTGGGATCAGAATGAAGCACACCCTTCCAAGCTATTCTTGGCACACCCATAAAGCTACAGTCATGGTCTAAGCATAGCAGTCTAGGACAACATGATAAGGAGTTAACCAATTTAGACTCAAGATGGCATCAAAATCTACCCAAGTCGTATGGCCCATGAAAGTCATAACACAAGATTGGTACACCCGATCCACCACTAAAGAGCCTTCTATAGGGGTAGATACACTAATAATCATGGAAGAGGCTCACTGTTAGAATAAAAACCCAAAGAAAAATATGTAGACACATAGGAGAAAGTTGATCTCGAATTAAATAACACAGATGCAGATTAATAACGCTTAACTTACTCATGTGTTTAACGGGTAAGGTGATCATTGTCAATATATTAAATTCCATTGGTGTCGAATCCACAAGGAATGAAATTCAAATTTCAAGTCCTATGGGTTCTCTAATTACTAAAAGATACCCGAAATGCAGACAAACACAACATTTAAAGTAAAAAAAGGGGTTTGGTTGGTTTGGAGTTTGTTTATAACAATCTTTAGTCAAAAAACACACTAGTATAGCACTTTTGATTTAAAATCAAGTTTGGAGGTAATCTTGGGATTATGCCTACCTAAAAGTAAAGAGCATGTGGGTTAATAATGGTTCAACGTGAATAGATTATGCCTAACTAAGAGTAAAGAGCATATGGGTTAGTGATGGTTTAACATGAATCTTAGTGTTTAAGTGAGAGAAAGGCTAGGTCTCACCCATTGGATTTTTGAAGCACCTAACTAGTGTGTCATTCATAGTCACGCAAAACCTTAATTAGACATCCCTATTTCTAGGAAAATGCCTATGATATGAGTTACACTCCAGTTACACTTATGTCTCAGATTGTAAAAGGTAGTTGTAAGACTCTGCAAAAAATCTTAGCTTACTTAAGTCTTTTATGCTTGCCAAGGGGTCCCAGATTTAGAGTATTCTAGCTAAGTATTCATACTTAGAGTCATTCTAGCTTTTGAGAGTTGGAAATCATTTTTTATGGCCTCTGCATCCCTTAAATGTTGATATTTAGGTTGATTCATGATCAGGAGTGTCCGTAGGTGTTTTCAGACAAGTTTTGGATTTGTCGGACTTTGTTTAAAGTTCCTTTGGAATCCTTAAACAGTGGATCAATGCAATCTTGGAGCGCCACATTGACTATCACATTGCTAAATATTTTTCCCAGCTTCCAGCATTAATTTTCAATGAGTCAACGCAGACTTAACGTGATGCATTGGCTATCACGTCGATGCCAATAAAGCAGTGCGTCGGTCTACGTGTTGATGGTATAGTTTTCAGTCATTAAAAGACCGCATCGTTGGAGGTTTTAAGTTCTTTTTCCCTCAACCTTCAACCCCCAAAACACAAAATTAATAACTTTAGGGAGCAAATATACTCATTCTTTCTCAAATTTGCTCAAGAACAAAACACTAGAAGCTTTAATTTCAAATCAAAAACTCAAGGTTTCACCATTAACTTTTAGAAATTCAGGCACTAAGGTATGTAAAGTTTTCATCCAAGTGTTCCTTCCATCCTTGCAGCCCAAGAATCTCTTTTGAAACTTCAGTAGTGAATTTTTATAATTTTTATAGTTGGAATTAGATTGTATTCATGATTTTTGTTTGGATTTGGTTCCTAATTTATGTTTTATTACATGTTTCATGTGGAATATAATGTCATATGTGTAAGTCCATGTTAAACGCTAGAATTGTGAAATTTGGAATTCAATCATGATGCTCACTTGTTGTTCAAAGTTATGTGCATTTGGTATACTCACCAAGTGCTTGATAAATTGCTCATGTGAACTAGTAAGAGAAAGAAATCATGTCAAGTTAGCTTATGTTCAAGTGTATTATGCATGTGTTTGTTAAAATACCCCTAATGAATGAATGATGATCAAGTACTTAGTTTACATGTTTCAAGTCTATTCCATGTCTTTTAATTTATGCTTTCGAGTCCCGGGGGTACTTGTACCTGATAATTTAGTTGTTTTACTTAGAGCCATGGTTAGTTATAAGACAGTATCAGTCACGTATAGTCAGTAGTACTCACAATTAATTTAGATCTCAGTAAACTCAGTCAGCTAACAAGAAATTCAGTAGTTTCCATCAGTCCACAGAACTCAGTGAACTCAGTTCAGTTCAGTTAAATAGTATGATCAGTAACAGTTCAGTCTAGCCTAGTACAGTTTAGAAATCAGTCCAGTGTTTATTTAGTTAGGAGTTGGATTCAGCACCGAGTGAACACAAGGATGGGGACTCACCTACCAGTAGAGGGTGTGATCCATAGACGAAATCCTTGTGTTCCAAAACAACATAGCCAGCGTAGGTTGAGGCATCAAACCTGCCAATAAGGGTTGATGAGGTAATCCACCTGTCAGTTGAGGGTACCACCATTCTCGTTCAGATTACTTACTAGATGAGAGTGACTCAGCATTTTTCCTTACCCGTGGTACGGTATTGACACCCTTCCAATTGGGTTACAGCTTGGACCCCAAATCAGTTAAAGGAGGGGCATGTCGGTTAGATGATTACTTCCCACAGTCTCAATTTCAGATTCAATCTCAGTATGGAACTCAATTTAGTTTTGAAGATTCAGGATTTCCAAAGACAGTCATTTAGTTACCAGTAATCCAATATTCGGTGTTATTATGATCTCAGTACAATTTACATATTCATGCATGTACTCTTATTTAGTCATACTCATGCTATTCAGATATTAGTGTTCATGCATGTAAACCCATGTACTTCAGCCTGCCTCATTGAGCATACCATTATATTAAAAGTACTAACGCATGCTTCTTGCACCATGATGTCTTATATTATAGGTACAGATGCACGAACTCCAGAGCACCCTTAGCAGATCAAATTTTCAGCTGTCAAAGTCAGTGGTGAGTCCTCATAGTTTGAGGAAATGGTTTTATTTTAGTATTTCAGTGTCAGTATCACTAGTCGGAGTTAGATGGGGACTTGTCCCATCAACTCTATAGTTCAGACAACTTAGAGGCTTTTTAGACTAGAGTATTTTCAGACAGTTACTCAGATTTCAGTATTTCATTCATGTTTTGGTACTTTGGTACCATACTCAGATTTATTATTCAAATTTGAACCTTATGGAAATTTTTCTCATTTATAAAAGTTATATTACGATTACAGTATTACTATTATTCAGTGCTCACAGCAGGTACCAGTCATGGGTTAGCTAGTGGTTCTTTGGGATTGTTAGCACTGTATAACATTTGGGGTACAGACTCGGGGTGTTACAAACTTAGTATCAAAGCCTAAGGTTCAACAGTGTCCTAGGAAGTCTGAAAGCCACATCTAGTAGAGTCTTATGCATTGGTGTGTTACGCACCACACTTATGGATAGAAGGCTGCGAGTTATTGTAGGAATAGTTTCCCTTCTTTCAGTATTCACATTATGCGAGAGAGAATGAGCTCCAGTTAAACTTTTAGCCTAATCTTTTCTCTTTTATTTATAGATCATGCCTCCTAAAATAACTAAGGAAAGAGGAGCGGGAGAACATCAAGAACCCCAGCCCATCCAGCCAGGCCCTCTAGATAAACATGTCTCCCACGCTAAGTTCAAAATAGCTTTTACCACCCTATCCCATGCTATGGCAGACCAAACTGAGTGCTCAGTTGTTATTTCAACCAATCAGTGGTCAATACTAAGACTTCACCTGAATGAACCCTCTATCTTTTACCACATCTAACTCAGATGAGGACCCTCAGGAATTTCTTGATCAGGTGCAGAAGGTTATTGATATTATGAGGGTGACTGTTGTTGAGAGCGCTGAGTTGGTGACATATTAGTTATGGGATAAGTACCACTCATAGTTTAAAAAGTGGAAGGCAAAGAGGGTCATAGATGCAAGGTCCATAGAGTGGGAGGAGTTTGCCACTGTTTTTTTGGATAGGTTTTTTCCACTGGAGTTGAGGGAAGCAAAAGTTCTAGAATTTATTAATCTAAGGCAAGGTAACATGATGGTGAAAGAGTATTCTCTAAAGTTTACTTAATTAGCCAGATATGCTCCTCGTGTGGTAGCAGATAGCAGGTCTAGGATGAGTAAATTTGTGTCTGAAGTGAATGATAGTATGGTTAAGGAGTGCAGAACTACGATGCTAATTAGTAAGATGGACTTATCAAGGCTGATGGTCCATGCTCAGCAGATAGAAAAGCAAAATAATAAGGAAAGGGAGAAGCAGAACAAGAGAGCTAAAATAGGTAGTTTTAACTTCACTCAGCCTAAGTCCGAAGGTGAGAATTGTTCTCAGTTTCACTCAAAATCTTCAATCCCAGCTCCATTCTCAGCCAGTGCTTCTATGCCAAAATTTAGAGATGGAAATAGAGATAGGGCCTTCAGGGCAGTGTCAGTAGTACCCAAACAAATCCTCTCTGCCAGCAGTATGACAGAAACCATTAGTATTTCTGCAGGGTAGGAAGTGATGTATGTTTCAGATGTGGAAAGATAGGTGACAAAGTCAGAAATTATCCCCACTCAGGTTTCTAGGGTCTACGTAACTGTCCTCCAGCTCAGTTCAGTTGCCTGAATCAGCAGGGTGCCTCATCCAGTGCCACCAGTGCCACTAGTGGGAAGCGCCCAAATAGACTCTATGCTCTTCAGTCCCGACGGGATCAGGAAAGTTCTCTTGATGTGGTCACTGGTACCCTACAAGTTTATTATTTGCATGTTTACGCTCTGCTAGATATAGGAGCTTCCTTATACTTTGTTACTTCTTATATAGCAGTTGATTTTGGAGTCAGTCCTGAAATTCTAACAGAGCCTATCTCAGTATCTACCCTAGTGGGTGAATCTATCATAGCCCGACGGGTATACAGGAACTGCCTGGTTATGATATCTCAGAATGTCACTTCAGCAGACTTATTCAAATTAGAGATGACCAATTTTAATACCACTCTCAGCATGGATTGTCTTTATTCCTGCTATGCCTCAGTTGATTGCAGAAATAGAATTGTCTAGTTTCAGTTTCTGAATAAAATTATCCTAGAGTGGAGGGGTAGTACTTCAACACTTAGGGGGTAGCTTATTTCTCACCTTCGGGCTAGAAAAATGATATCTAAGGGATGTGTCTACCATCTCATTCGATTTCATGACTCTAGTGCAAAAATACCTACTCTTGAGTCAGTGTTGGTAGCATGTGAATTCCCAGATATATTTCTCGATGATCTTTTCAGAGTTCTTCCCAAAAGGGAAGTTGATTTTTGAATCGATCTTCTTCCAGATACTAAGCCCATATCTATTCCACCATATAGAATGTCACCTGAAAAACTCAAAGAATTAAAAAAGAGTTAAAAGATCTCCTAGATAAGGGATTCATCAAGCCTAATGTGTCCCCGTGGGGTGCACCAATTTTATTCATGCACAAGAAAGATGGTTCCCTCAGAGTGTGTATTGACTACCATTAGTTAAATAAAGTAATGGTAAAAAACAAGTATCCACTTCCCAGAATCGATGACTTATTTAACCAGCTTCAGGGTTCTAGTTACTTTTCTAAGCTAGACCTCAGATCAGGCTATCATCAGCTCAGAGTCAGAGAATGTGACATCCCGAAGATAGCTTTCCAAACTCGGTATGGTCGCTTTGAATTGTTAGTCATATCCTTTGGTCTTACCAATGCCCCAGCAGCCTTCATGGACTTGATAAACCATGCGTTCAAGCAGTACTTAGATATGTTCATCATAGTCTTTATAGATGATATTCTTTTCTACTCCCGTATGAACAGGGTCATGCAGACCATCTCAGAATAGTATTGCAGTCCCTCAAAAATCATCAGTTATTCATCAAATTTAGTAAATGCAAATTTTGGCTAAGGTCAGTAGCTTTCCTTGGCCATATCATTTCCAGTGATGACATTAGAGTAGATACCCAAAAGATTGAGATAGTGAGAAACTGGCCCAGACCTATCTCTCCATCAGATATCAGGAGTTTCTTGGGTTTGGCCGGTTATTACCAAAGGTTTCTTGAGGGATTTTCATTTATTACATCCCCTATGTCCAGATTGACTCAAAAGAAAGTCAAGTTCTAGTGGTCAGATTCTTGTAAGAAGAGTTTTTAGGAGTTGAAGACTCGACTCACTACAGCTTCAGTTTTGACCTTACCAGATAGTTCAGACAGATTTGTGGTGTTTTGCGTTGTTAGGGTCGACTATGTATTCCAGGCGTAGATGATTTGAGACAACAAATTCTTGCAAAAGCATATGGTACATATTACTCTATTCATCCAGGGACCACCAAGATGTACCGTGATTTGCAGTAGATCTATTAGTGGAGTTGGATGAAGAGAGACATTACAAAGTTTGTGACTAAGTGCTCAACATGCCAGCAGGTTGAGATTGAGCATCAGAAGCCTAGTGGGTCCATGCAGGATTTCCGCCTTCCCACCTAAAAATAGGAAGAAGTGAATATGGACTTTGTGATGGGTTTGCCTCTTACTAGTCATCAGCATGATTCAGTTTAGGTCATTGTAGACAGGATAACCAAATCAGCTCATTTCCTTCTAGTCCATACCTCCTATTTAGTTGAGGATTACACCAAACTCTATATCAGGGAGTTGGTCAAATTGCACGGTATTCCATTGTCCATCATCTTAGATAGAGGTACCCAGTTTACCTCTTATTTTTGGAAAGTATTTGAAAAGGTTCTTGGTACCCGAGCTCACCTCAGTACAACTTTTCACGCTCAGACAGATGGTCAAGCAGAAAGGACCATTCAGACTTTAGAGGATCTATTGCGAGCATGTGTGATAGATTTTAAAAATAGTTGGGATGACCACTTGCCTTTGATTGAATTTGCATACAACAACATCTATCATTCCAGTATTCAAATGGCTATGTTTGAAGCGCTCTATGGGACAAGGTATAGATCTCCTATTATTTGGTTTGAAGTTAGTGAGGCCATAGTGGTAGGGCCTGATTTGGTATTTGATACCTTAGAGAAAGTTCAGTTGATCAGGAAAAGGCTTAAGACTGTTCAGAGCTAACAAAAATCATGTGCAGATGTGTGCAGAAAGGATCTCGAGTTTGATATTAGTGACTATGTGTACTTGAAAATCTCTTCCATAAATAGAGTGAAAAGATTTGGAAAGAAGGGGAAACTCAGTCCCCGATATGTTGGTCCTTATCGAATTCTCAGTCGTTTCAGAAAGGTAGCTTACGAGCTTGAGTTACCTTCAGATCTCTCCTCAGTTCATCCAGTGTTCCATGTCTCCTTGCTAAAGAAATGCATAGGTAACCCAGTCATCATAGTCCCTGTTAAGGGTATAGATATTCAAAACAGCCTCTCTTATAAAGAGATTCTAGTTGAAATCGTTGATTATCAGATTTACAAACTGAGGAACAAAGAAGTCTCTCTAGTCAATGTTCTTTGGAGGAATCAGTCCGTTGAGGGAGATACTTGGGAAGAAGAAGCATACATGCGGACTAAGTATCCTCACCTCTTCTCCGTATACTCAGATTCAGCTCAAGGTAATAGTTTTTCCTAAGCTTATTCAGTTTCATGTTCAGATTCTAGTTACAAACATGGTATTAATTACCATTTCATGTTCATTTATACGTTCATGAGCCAGTTCAATCAGGTATCCATGCATCAGATATGAATGATCAATACATACAAACTCAGCTTACTAGTATTCCCAGTCATGCATTCATGAATCATAATCAGCTATGTACTCATGCATCAGATATGCATGTTCAGTATGATAATTCAGTGTAGCAAAAATCTCAGTCATGAAACCATGCTTCAGTTGTGCATACCCAGTGTCTAAGTCCAGTATCTTAGTATTTTCAGTCTCAGCAGTCTCATTCAAGGATGAATGTTCCTAAGCGTGAGAAAATGTAAGACCCCGCAAAATCCTTAGCTTAATTCAATCCTTTAAGCATGCCAAGGGGTCCCAGACTTAGAGTATTCTAGATAAGTATTCATACTTAGTGTTATTCTAGCTTTCGAGAGTTGGTGATCTTATTTCATGGCCTCTGCATCCCATAAATGTTGATATTTAGGTTGATTCAAGATCGGGAGTGTCCGTAGGTATTTTCAGACAAAGTTTAGATTTGTCGGACTTCGTTAAAAGCTCTTTTGGAATCCTAAAATAGTGGATCAATGCGATCTTGGCGCACCGCATCGACTATTGCATTCATAAATGTTTTCTCCATCTCCCAGCATCAATTTCTAGTGAGTCAACATGGACTCAACGCAACGCGTTAGCTATCGCGTCGATGCCAACGATGCGGCGCGACGGTCTGCGCATCAATGGTACAGTTTTTTATTCATTAAAAGACCGCATCCTTGGAGGTATTTAGGTCTTTTTCCCTCAATCTTCAGACCACAAAACACAAAATTAATCATTTTAGGGAGCAAATAAACTCATTCTTTTTCAAATTTACTCAAGAACAAAACCCTAGAAGCTTCAATTTCAAATCAAGAACTCAAGGTTTCACCATTAACTTTCAGAAATTTAGGCACTAAGGTATGTGAAGTGTTCATCCAAGGGCTTCTTCCACCCTTGGAGCTCAAGAATCTCTTTTGAAACTTCAAGTAGTGAATTTTTATGATTTCCATGGTTGGAATTAGAGTGTATTTATGATTTTTGTTTGGATTTGGTTCCTAATTCATGTTTTATTACATGTTTCATGTGGAATTGATTGTCATTTGTGTAAGTCCATGTTAAACTCTTGAATTGTGAAATTTGGAATTCAATCATGATTCTTACTTGTCGTTCAAAGTTATGTGTATTTGGTATACTCACCAAGTGCTTGATAAATTGCTCATGTGAACTAGTAAGAGAAAGAAATCATGTCAAGTTAGCTTAAGTGCAAGTGTTTGTTAAAATGCCCAAAATGAATGAATGATGATCAAGTACTTAGTTTACATGTTTCAAGTCTGTGCCATGTCTATTAATTTATGCTTTTGAGTCCTGGGGGTACTTATACCCAATAATTTAGCCATTTTACTTAGAGCCATGGACATTCATAAGGCAGTATCAGTCACGTATATTCAGTAGTACTCACATTCAGTTCAGATCTCAGTAAACTCAGTCAGCTAACAAGAAATTCATTAGTTTTCGTCAGTCCACGGAACTCAGTGAACTCAGTTCAGTTCAGTTAAATAGTATGATCAATAACAGTCCAATCCAACCTAGTACAATTTAGAAATTAGTCCAGTGTCTATTCTGTTGGGAGTAGGATTTAACACCAAGAAAACTCAAGGATGGGGACTCACCTACCAGTAGAGGGTGTGATCCTTTCAAGAAATCCTTGAGTTCTAGAACTACATAGCCAGCATAGGTTGAGACATCAAACCTTCCAGATGAGGGTTGATGAGGTGATTTACCTGCCAGTTGAGGGTACCACCATTCTCGTTCTGAGTACATTCTAGATGAGGGTGACTCAGCGCTTGTTCTTACCCGTGGCATGGTATTGACACCCTTCCAACTGGGGTTACAGGTTGGACCCTAAATCATTTAGAGAAGGGACATGTCGGTTAGATGATTACTTTCCACAATCTCAGTTTTAGATTCAGACTCAGTATGGAACTCAGTTTAGTTCTGCAGAGTCAGGACTGCCAGATACAGTCATTCAGTTACCAGTAATTCAGTATTTGGTTTTATTATGATCTCAGTACAGCGTACGTATTCATGCATGTACTCTCATTCAGTCATACACATGTTATTCAGATATTATTGTTCATTCTTATAAACCCATGTACTTCAGCCTAACTCACTGAGCATACCAGTACATTCAAAGTACTGAAACATACTTTTTGCACTATAAAGTCTTATATTATAGGTACAGACACACGAGCTCCAGAGAAACCTTAGCAGATCAGATTTTCAGTAGCCAGAGTCAGTGGTGAGTCCTCATAGTTTGAGGACATCATTTTATTTAAGTATTTCAGTATCAGTATCACTAGCTAGAGTTAGATGGGGACTTATCCCATCAATCAACTCCACAGTTCAGACAATTTAGAGGATTTTCAAACTAGAGTATTTTTAAATAGTTATTTAGATTTTAGGATTTTATTCATATTTTGGTACTTTGATACCAAACTCAAATTTATCATTCAGATTTGAACCTTATGGAAGTTTTTTGCATTTATAATAGTTATATTATGATTATAGCATTACTATTATTTAGTGCTTATAGCAGGTACCAGTTATGGGTTAGCTAGTGGTCCTTCGGGATTGTGAGCACCATGTAGTGTTCGAGGTACAGACTCAGGGCATTACAGTAGTAAATCTTGTGCTTAATTTTCCACCATTTACTTGTCCCCCTATAGCCCTTTTTCAAGGATGTTATGGGTTTCCATATTTTCCACCTTCATCCCTCTTTCAAGGATGATGAAGGGTTTCTAGAGTTTGGGGTTTTCACCCATCAAACTTATTTGGATATTTGGGGTTTTCACCCAGAAATTCCAAAGTATTAAACTCAAGCAATGGTGGAATCCATACTTAACAACTAAAAATCATGCAAATGTAACAACACCCACACACAATTACACATTAGTGAAACATAATCCCATGACTAAATTACTTAGTTACTCATAAAGAAAGTAGAGAAAGATATACCATAAAGATTATCCAAAGCATCCATCCTTCACAAAACACTAAGAATTTAAGTCTCCAAAATTAGTTACAATCTTGCCTAATCAGGGTTCTTATTTCAAATTCAATAGTGTCTATGAGGGAATAAATACCCACAGAAGAAAGGGTTTTTCCCTATATAAAGTTTGGGATTCAGCTAAGTGAATTTACAAAATAGCACTGGGTAATATTCTCATTTAGCCATGATCGCGTGAAGTTGTCTGCGCTCACAGCCAATGCGACCATAGTTTTGCTCTACGATCACATTATCTTAACTATCTTGATAGACCGTGACCACAGTATATCACCCGCAATCACAGAAACTGAGGCCGATGTCTGCTCAAGGTCTTCAACTGCACCTCTTTGATTCCATTTGACCTCTTTTAAGCTCCAATCCACATCTTTCTATCCCATCAACTCTATGCCTACAAAATTTGGATATTTGTGCATATAATCATGATTATGTCTCCTTTATTTATACAATACATGGTAGTGTGCATGAAATTTGAGTGTAAATAAGTGGTAAAATCACCAGTAATAAACACCCCAACTTAAAACTTTACTTGTACTTAAGCAACATCTTTACTATGATCCAGCTTCACATGTATGCCCACTTTATATTGCCTAATTATCATGATCATTCCAACTTGATTAATACCACAAAAAGCTCTTCAAACATGGGAAAAATGATTTTAACGACGCCCCTCAACATAAAATAGAATAATGAAGGATGCAATATACTTTGAAGAGAAACCATGTGACAACTACTACTCCTCTAGAAATGACTCACTTTTTGAACTCAGCCATATTATTATTGCTTTTATCTCATTGTGAGAAAAATGACAAAATAACCCACCTCAACTTGTTCACATGCTTCATAAGAAATAAAATTTCACACACCTAGTTATCAATCATGCTATAAGGAATTTAAGTGCAAACACACTCTCTCTCAATAAATTCTCAATGTTGATCAGTATCATACCATAGGCTTGCCCCTATTTTCAATCGCCACTACAGTGACCATATTTGGTTGAGCATCATAAAGGACTTTTTGAGGTTGTAATGTAGGTTTATGTAGGGTAGGCTATCAATTTAGGATAACAAGGCTAAACCTTCCTTGAACTTCTACATCACACTCATTCCAATTTTGCTATTGGTCCACTTCTTTTGTTTCATCATTACCTACTTGCCTTTCTTGCATTACCCACTTTCTTTTTCTTCTCTTTTTTATGCACAAAATTCATGCATTTCTTTCCTTTGATGGATATTTTCTTTCTTCTAATTATTTTGCTTTAATTACTTAGTCTCATAGGCACTTTCTTATGACATCGTGGCCCAAAGATGTCTCTTTCAATTTCTACCACCCCCAGCTTAGGCTTTTCGCCTCAAGTAGCATTCTCAAGTTCAAGGAGGATAGGGTTCAAGAGAGAATTAATAGAAGGGTCATGACTTGCAATGTGTTTGTCAAAGAAAAGTCAAAAGGCTCAAAGTGGGTGACTAGGGATAACACCTATGTATTGGCAGGCTTTTTAGGCTAAAGTGGGCTTCCAATGTCACAAAGATGGTCCAAGATCATTTTATCAACCAAATACAATCAAAACTTAGCCTTGAGAGACCAATGGGGCAAGTTCTAGATGGTACAAGTACACATGAGATATAGAAAAATAAGCTTCCACACATGACATATGAATCTTGTTGAGGGGGTTCAATTGTATCTCTCGATCAAGATAAAAAAAATAAAGTACCCAGTAATTTTTGTAAGTCAATTTTTGGAGTCATAAAAATAGAAAAAATTTTGTTACGAAGTTGCTCATGTCCATGCCCCTTGATTTTTGCAAAATAGTTTTGGATAGAGAGGGGTATTTGCTTTACATCGACACCACTCATAATTTACTAATCATGGCAACAACCCAAGATCATGTCTCACATTGTGGCTTTAATACGGGTGAACAACCCATAAGACTACTCAGATTTTGCCAATGGGTATGAATGCAATCCTAAATTAACAATTCCCCAGGTACTTGGACTTTCTTTGCATCTATGACTTTGATGCCACGGGTACTCAGACTTCGCATGCATCCATGGCTAAAAACCCAATCATGATGCTTTCCCCTTAAGAATGTCGTCACTCAGTCTATCATAGGGAAAAACTCATCAAGTAAAAATAAAATAAAGCATTAATCTAGTAACAAATTAACTAATCCATGCAAATGTGGGCACCATCATAGTGCCCGGATATTACATCCCAAATAAAAATAAGAATCATCCAAAAAAGCAGGAAAATATACAGAAATCTCAATAATATAGGCCCAAATCAAATGAATATGAAGATACCCCCAACCAAAAAAGTAGCAGTGTCCCCACTGTATAAATAATCAAGGATAATAGAGATAAGGGTGCTCCTTGGGACTGCATCAAGGGCTACTATCACTTTACGACTCTGCATCATCATCATTCTCCTCAAGGTTGGACCACTCAGGTGGTGCCTCATCATCACTCTCCACCTAAGATAAAGAAAGTCGATCTTGGGGTTTTAGGACCTTCCATAGGCCCTTCACCTCTTTCCATATTTTGATAAAGAACTCATCCCTTTTATTTTCCCTTACGACCATCTTTTCATGTGCTCTCTAGAGGTCTCAGTGTGATGCCACCAAATAGGAATAGGCTTTCTCAAGCCTAGCAATGGTATCTTCTTGCTTCTTTTAGTTCTCTCTGTACTTCTTATAATTAGACCATGACACATATGATTGATGAGTAGTGAAGGGCTCTCCTAATCCCTGGGGGAAACTAGACACAAGCTCCCTAATGGCAGCAATATTAACTTCAATGTCCTTAAGAGGGCTGGTGGTGGATGGCCTGTGAAACTCAGGCTCAATACATGTCGGCTTCCCCAAGTCGATCTTTTGCTTCTTGCCCTTTCCAGGTGCACCCTCCCCTCGAATCCTCAAGAGGCCAGGTCACATCTAAGTATCTCCACCATACTCCTCAACTCCTTCTCTTCTGTAAAGTTTAGTAATTAATAAGCAAAAGAAGAGATGTGTACCACCTTGGTCCTTGAAGTAGTCCATTTTATTGACTACGAGCTGACTATCATCCAACGGAATGTCCTATAAACTGCAAGTAACCATCCGAGCACGCAGGTCTGGGACTGTTGTCATATGGGTGCAAGGGGAAACTTAGCTATATATAATGTACAACTAAATCCAAGCCTCAGAAGTAAAGTCGTTCATGGATATATTGCTCTTAGTTTTCTCCTATGAGACTTCCTTTCTGGTACACAATTATTCCACCAACCAACTTCCCAGCTTACACTCTTTTTCTTTGAACTTAGTCATGTCTGCATGTTGGATCCCGTAGATATCATTGATTTACTCTGCACCAAATCTCACTATTTTTTCTCAGATCTTAATAGTCATATTGAATGAGTTTGAGAAAGATACTTTGCTGATGTTGGCATAGAACTCATGGACCCATTGTTCATTTGCAATGCACAAATCTGGGGCAAAACATCTCCACCCTGTGGCCTCAAGTTGTGTCCTCAAGTCCCCCTTCATTCACCTTTTTAATCTTAACATCAACCACGAACATAACTTAAAGTTTCGCGGATTGTTTCTTTATCTTGTAAATTTTGAAAGAGACCTCATCCTCTTACACCCTAAACTTCATCTCCCCCATCTCTAAATCAACAATGGATCTTCTAATGGCTAAGAACGGACACCCAAGGATGATAGGTACCTCTTGGTCTATTTCACAATCTAATACCACAAAGTCCGTCGGAAGTATAAACTTGTCCACTTTAACTAGGACATCAAATAAAATTCCCACTGGCCATTTGATAGATCGATCCACCATTAAAAGTCGTATCGATGTAGGGATACGGGCATCCAATCCAAGTTTCTTATAGATGACAAACGGCATGAGGTTGATGCTCGCACCAAGGTCGCATAGAGCCTTTGCAAACATATATGTCCCTATTGTGAAAGCTCAGAGGTCATCTTTCTTTTCCACGATCTTACTATCTATGATAGCACTACACCTATGGGTGACTTCAATGGTGTTACCTTCAACAAGCATCTTTTTGGACATCAACTTTTTCATTAGCTTAGTGTATCAGGGGCTCTTGGATCTCCTCAAGCAATTAGATGTTTATTGATAGATTGCTGAGCTTTGCAATGAAATTCCTTAATTTTTCACCCTCCTATTTTCTTTGCAATCATTGAGAGAACGGGAGAGGAACTTGGATTATAGGGCTTGATTCACTTTGTGGCTTTTTAACTTTAACCATTTCTTCATCATCTTTTTCATCTTCTTCTTCTTGATTTTGAGGTAACACCTCTTTTGGATTTACCTTAGGCATCATTCCACTCAAGACTTCTTTCAAGTGCTCATCAAGTGTCTTCCCACTCCTAGTGATGATTACTAGGATGTGAGCATCATTCTTTGGATTAGCAATCATGTCACTAGGGAGTCCATGACTAAGCCTAGCATTTAATTGCATAGAGATTTGCCTAATTTGGGTCTCTAATTTCTTGATAGAGGTGGAGTGAGACACCATAGTTTAAGAGAGCTGAGAGAAATCACCTTTTAACTCACAAACTATTTTGTCTGTACCTTCCACTCTATTCAAAATTGGGGTCAATACATCCTCGGTCTTGAACTCTTCAGGGTCAATGGAACTTAAATCTTTGTTCTTAGCTCGATCATGGAGGGGCAGATAGTGGTCATAATCACACTCTCTATCATGCTCACGGTCCATCCAATCTTAATTCCCACCTTGCCTTTGATAGGCAGGGCGGGAACCCCTCGAATAGTTTACTAAATACCGGATCTCCTCATCCAAATTTTTGGCCTCCTCATCATCCTCGTAGTATTTTGATGTTACAACATTTACCACTTTCACGGGTGCACCCATAACATGCTTGGTTAAGAACTCAAGTTAGGTCATCATTTTTACCATGGCCTCCTCTTTTTCTTTATCCCACTTTCTTTGTTCTTTGTCAACCTTGTACGTAGAGGGAGAGCTTATGGGTACTTCGGCATCTCAGGTACGCCAACCCTAATTTTTTGTTTTACCTCTCTAATCAACTTCATTGTTGCATAATAGTGCAACTTCACAAGGGAACCTTCCGCCGCATTATCCACCACGATTTTGTTTAGAGGATCAAGGGTACAATAGAAGACTTGGAGAAAAATCTTCTCCTGGACCTCATGGTTTGGGCATTATGCTAATTTCTCATTGAATCTCTCTCATGATTCATACAATGTCTCTCTATTCAATTGTCTAGAGTTTATGATCTCATCCCTCTTTTGAAGTATCTTAGAAGGTGAGGATTATCAATCAAGAAAAACCATGGTAATCTGTTCCCAAAAAGTGATTGAATCGGCCTAGAAAGAGTAGAGCCACAACACCACCTCTCCCACTAGAGAGAATGGGAAGAAATGAATACGGATTGATTCTTGAGTAATGTGTGCTATGTTGAATGGCACACACACCTCCACAAAAATTTTTAAGTTAAGATTGGGGTCCTCAAAAGCTTGACCCCCATATATCCCTTTCATTTGTAACATGTGTAGTATTATACTTGTTACATGGATAACACAGTTCCCATTAGTTGGTGGGACATGGATTGCACTCGTTTGTCCTACATCATTGAGTTGTCCCTCATCATCGAGAAGGGAATCAAAAGGTCCTGCGTGACAAGCATTGTCACTCATTTCCCAATCTACACTACGGTCATCTATACAAAAATCAAAAATAATAAATAAATTAAATCACAATCACTCTGAATATACCCAAGTAAAAATCACACCGCACAAGAGAAATATAGATTCCACTCCCCAGCAATGGCGCTATTCTGATAACGCTCAACTTGCTCCCATATTTAAGGGGTAAGGCGGTTGTTGTTAATATCCCAACTCGTGTTGGGGTCAAATCCACAAGGATTAAAATTCAAATTTGAAGTCCTATGGGTTCTCTAATTACTAAGAGGATACCAGAAATACAAATAAAACAACATTTAAAGTAAAATAGCGGCGGTTGGTTTGGAGTTTGTTTATAACAATCTTTAGTCAAACAATACACTAGTATAACACTTTTGATTTAAAATCAATTTTGGAGGTAATCTTGGGATTTTTCCTACCTAAATGTAAAGAGAATGTGGATTAATGATGCTTTAACATGATTTTTAGTTGTTAAGTGAGAGGTAGTCTAGGTCGAAGGTCTTTGTGGTCAGTCTTTAAACAAAACTCCAAAGATGTCACCCATTGGGTCTTTCGATCGCCTAACGAGTTTGTCATTCATAGTCACCCAAAACCTCAATTAGACATCCTTATTTCTAGGAAAATGCATATAATATGAATTACACTCCATTTACACTTATGTCTAAGATTGTAAAAGGTAGTAAACCACATGCATAATTGTCCACCATTGTCTTGTCCCCCTATAGCCCTCTTTCAAGTATGCTATGGGTTCCCATATATTCACCTTCATCCATATTTCAAGGATGATGAAGGGTTTCTAGAGTTTAGGGTTTTCACTTATCAAACTCATTTTGAGATTTGGGGTTTTCACCCAAAAATTCCAACTATTAAACCTAAGCAATGGTGGAATCCATACTTAACAACTAAAAATCATGCAAACACAACAATACCCATACACAATTACACTTTAGTTTATCATAATCCTAAGACTGAATTACTTAGCTACTCATGAAGAAAGAAGAGAAATATATACCATAAGGATTAGTCAAAGTTCTTTCCTTCACAAAATACTAAGAGTTTAAGTCTCCAAAATTAGTTTCAATCTTGCCCAATTAGGGTACTTGTTTCAAATTTAAAAGTGTCTATAAGGTAAAAAATACCCAAAGAAGAAAGGTTTTTTGCCTATATAAAGTTTGGGATCCGACCAATATAACTTACAAAACAACCCTGGGTAACATTCCCACTTAGCCGCAATCGCGTGAGCTTGTCTGCAATTGTAGCTAATGCGACCATAGCTTTGCTTCACGATCACATTATCTTGACCATCTTGACTAACCGAGACCATGGCATATGACCCGCGATCATAGTAACTGAGGCCGATGTCTGCTCGAGGTCTTTAACTGTACGTCTTTGCTTCCATTTGACCTCTTTTAAGCTTCAATCAACATGTTTCCATCTCATCAACTCTATGCCTACAAAATATGGATATTAGTGTATCTAATCAATATTATGTCTCCTTTATTTATATAAAATATTGTAGTGTACAGGAAAGTTAAGTGTAAATGAGTGGCAAAATCACCGCTCATTATAGATTTGAAACAAATAGGAATGTTTCATGTGATAACTGCATCAGAAGCCTTTGTCTCAAGTTTGTCGGGTATAGCATAGCCATGTCCACATCCACCACCCATTTGAGTATCCCCGCAATCACTACCATGGGCACTACTACTGTTGTCTTGCGCATTTCTAGAAGAACATCTATATCTCACCGTTGATATAAGACTTGGCCTGAAAATATGACTGGGACAATCCTTGGCCAAATGGCTAGCCTCATCACATATAAAGCAAACCCTATGGTGCGACTCAATTGGGAGGTACGATTGAGCTAGAATGACCCCTCAAAGTTGTTGAACTAGAAGAACCGACTCAATTGGGAGGTACGATTGAGCTAGAATGACCCCCCAAAGTTGTTGAACCAGAAGAACCACTACTTGAACCCTACAAAACTACCTGCACGGGTCTTGTAACACCCCAAAGGTACCCCACCCCAGACATCACATGGTGATTAAGACTACGAATATCCCAAGCTAACCCATGATATCTACTCAGCTTTGAACTCTCGTAAAGGTAAACTTAAATCATAAATGAATACTAAAGAAACTTAAAAATAGAATTAAATCATAAGAAACAAACCAGCTAAATCTCTATAACTTAATAACCTTCAAATCTATAGGAAATGGAAAGAACATAATGTGACTAGTCTTGACAAGCCTTTAATCTAATGATTGAAAAAGACACTGGGGAAGAGCCCAACTGACCCAAACTGAAAGCTAAATAACTGGAATAATTGCATTTAACATCTGGAATCAGCATAAGTTTGGCCCTTGAACTATGAGACCCACTAACTGTCTGATCGTAGGAAATGGTACCCTCAATTAATCGTGTTGCTGGGGATAAACACCAGAACCTACATTATAAAACAATGTAGCACATAGACATATATGTGGCTCAATACTTTTGGAATGTACTGAGTATGTGGGGGTGAATGCAATAAGTAAAATTAACTGAACATACTTTCAAAACATGTATGTAAAGTGTAAAGGGACTCACCTTGTTCATGAATAAAGATAAAAGGTGAAACATCATACGACATGAATAATAAAGCATAATATGATAAGCTTAGTAAGTTATTACACTTAGTTTCTAAAATCTTTACTTTTGTTTCTTTGGGGAAGATTCTTACAATTGACATAAACCATGTGAGCCATCATGGAGTCCAATGTCTTACCCATGTTGGGGAGAGCTGTCCTACCCTTGCCATCAGAATAGAACCTTAACTTAAGTGATTACTACACTTATCTCATATTGGGTAGAGGAGGGGACACTCTCTAGTGAGGCCCCTAACTTAGCCTATGGTGGCATGAAGTTTTTGGAGAATAGGATGTGCTGAACCCACATACCCTTATAAATGCTAAATACTTCTCCCAAACATATACTTATAGGCTCATACTTGTGGAATCTACCTTAGAATAGCATATGGGTTTAGAAACTGAAAACCAACTATGTTTATCTTACTTAAATCATGTTTATGAGCAAACTTGTGAATTTCATGTCTTATCTAAGATCATAAGATCAACACTAAACTTTAATCAAGTTGTAAATCTTATAACTTGAGCTTATAAGCTTAAACTTCTTGTAACTCAACAATTTATGCTTAAATTTTAAAATTTACGCATTATTTCATAAAAAAAATTATATCAAAATATCATGCTCAATGTGCAAATTGAAATCTTTCATCAATTTATCAAACTTCAAGTCAAGATAATAAAAATCATATCATAATAGCAATCATGTAAGTCAAAACATAAATAAGGGCAATTTCTTGCAAATTAAACTTCAAATTGCATGATAATATTGTAAATTAAAGAATATGGAAATTTGGGTATGAAACCTAGTTTAAATCACATCAACTCAGCTTTAAAATCAAGTTTTTAAGTATAAGGATGAAAGAGTATCCTTGTTCAAACCCCATATTTCGATATTTTCTTGACTTTTTGAAAGGAACCCAGACTTGGGGACGTAGGAGATAAATTTGTAGAAGAAACCCTAGTCTTGTTTTTCTTGAAAGTGGAAGAGGGATAAATATTGATAACTGATTGAGAAGAAGGAAAATTATGCTTATTTGGGATTATAGGTCGTGAATTGGGTGTTTTGGGAAGAAAAAGACCAAAAAGCCCTTTAGCCTTAAGTGACTGTCTAGATTTTTACATTGCAGCGTGGCACAAAGCCTATCATGGAGTCTTGCCTCTGTGACATGCTACCTATTGAGGCTTACTCTATGACACGTTGCCTATCACAGAGGGTAGCCTTCGTGTCACATCAAAATCGCTGAGACACACTGCCTTCGTGGTCCAAAATCACCATGAACCTCCTCTAAAAATTCTAAAATTCTCCCATATGACCCTTTTAACATTCCCAAACATATTTTTAAACCAAAAATCAATTTTTCGAACACGAAAAGGCCAAAAATAAAATATTTGAAATATTAAGGGTTTCAAGGTGCTTATGTCACTTGTACTTAATACGAAATAGTTGCTTTGGAGACCTTCTAACATGTGATGACTAATTGGTAACTTATCTAGGATCTTGTGGGGGTATTACAATATCTCCCCCTTGGGATCATTCGTCCTAGAATAAAATTATCTTGGGTAAGGATTATGGGGAAAACTGACATTTTCATAATGAGTTGTTAATTAAATTTACAACTAATACATGTACTTAATGACTCAATAATGCATGATACGATATAAAGGTACTTAGATGGTCTAGGAGATAAAGAATTTACTGAAGAGAAATGATTTACCATTAGAAGGGACTAAATAGAAGGGAAAGAGATGATGTTTCTTGGGCATCATGTATGCTTTGGCTTCCCAAGTGGCTCCTTCAACTAACTGGTTTCTCCAGCGAACCTTTACTGATGCCACATCCTTATTTCTTAGCCTTTGGACCTGCCTATTAAGAATTTTGACCAGAATTTTCTCATAGGACAAGTTATCCTTGACTTTAATACTCTCTAGGGGAACTACTAGGGACCGATCCTAAATCCACTTTTTTAGCATCGAAACATGGAAAATTGGATAGACGACGGATAATTTTGGTGAAAGATCTAACTCGTTAGCAACTTCTCCAACATACCTTACGATTTCTTAAGGACTAATAAATTGGGAACTAAGCTTTCCTTTCTTCCCAAATCTCACTATCCCCTTCGTAGTTGACATCTTCAAGAATACCCAATCATCCACTTAAAACTTTAGCTCTCTCCTCATCACGTCTTCATATGATTTGTAGAGACTTTGACGAATTCTCAACCTCTCATGAATCAACTGACTTTTTCCATAGCTTCCAGAATAGAATTTGGCCCAATCAAGGTTGTTTCACTAACTTAAAACCAAACTATAGGTGACCGGCATTTATGCCCGTACAATGCTTCAAATGGAACCATTTTAATACTAGCATGATAACTATTATTATAGGCAAACTTAATCAAAGGTAAATGATCATCCTAGTTTCCCTTAAATTCCATCACACAACCTCTCAACATATCTTCCAGTGTCTAAATTATACACTTATCCTAACCATCTATATATGGATGAAAAGTCATACTAAGCCTCACCTTCATGCCAAGGCATTTTTGAAATGATTACCAAAACTAGAAATTGAATTGTGTGCCTCTTACTAATTCATGAATCTATATCTTAGCATAATCTTTTGTTGTATCTAAAGTCTTAACAGGTAAGAAATGGGTTGATTTGGTCATTTGATCCACAATGAACCAAATTGAATTATTTCACATCTAGTGCGAGGAAGTCCAATAACAAAATCCATATTAATAACCTCCCACTTTCAAATAGGAATGCCAATATCCTGTAGTTTACTTATAGGCCCTTGATGCTCAATCTTTACCTACTAACAGTTGGGACACTTGGCTACAAACTCTACTATGACCCTCTTAATACCATTCCACCAATAAATTTTCTGCAAGTCATGATATATCTTAGTAGAACCAGGGTGAATTGAATACTTCAAACTGTGAGCCTTTGATAATATCCTTTCTCTCAGCCCATCCATATTGGGAACACAAAGTAGACCTTGATAATGAGGATACTGTCTCCCTATTGGAATAAAACCTCCACCTTTTGCTGCTGAACCGTAGTAATATCTAGCTAAGTATGGGATCACTACACTACTTCTTCTTCACCTCTACCGCTAAGGATGATTCTGAACCATTATTAACCACTACTTCCCTATCATCCATACCAAGTAGACATATAGTTAAATGAGCTAATCAATGCACTTCCTCGGAAAACTCCTACTCTTTCTTCTTCACATGAACCATACTACCTATAGACAGCCTACTCAGTGTGTCTTCTACCATATTTGCCTTACCTGGATGGTAACATATATTCATGTCATAATCTTTCAACAACTCCAACCACCTTCTCTAACTAAGATTCAACTCCTTTTATGTAAATACATACTGGAGACATTTATGATCAGTGAAAATATCAACATGCACACATATAAATAGTACCTCTAAATATTTAGAGCAAACACAGCAGCTACTAACTTCAAATCATAAGTTAGGTAGTTTTTTTGTGATCCTTGAGTTTCCTGGAGGCATAAGCCATTACTCTCCTATTTTGCATCAAAACACAACCTAACCTTTCTCTATAAGCATCATAGTAAACAAAAAATATGTCCAACCCCTCTGGTAAGGCTAACATTAGAGCCGAAGTTAGTCTATCCTTCAACTCTTAGAAACTCTTCTCACATTTATCTGGCCATTTAAACTTTACCTTCTTTTGAGTCAACTTAGTCAATGGTGCAACTATAGAGAAAAAGATGACATCGCCCAAGTGCACACGCAAGTGTACATGGTCTATCAAGTAGTAAAGTGGTCTTCAAGAAAGCCGAGTATCGATCCCACAGGGACTTGTTCTAATAACTATTCAATTTTTAGTTCACAATTTAGATTCAATTTATGTAAGCGTAACAAAAATAGAGTTTTCAATATTTGTAAAATTAAGGAAACAATGTGTAAAATAAAGGTCTTAGAACAATCAATGGAGTAAAGCCCAGGGTTAAAGAACTTTAAACAATCATACTACGTTATTGAAATTAATTAGTTAACTTACTTATCCTAGTTGTTGATTTGTAGGGCTAATTGCATGATCATGGTCTCCCGACCTCTAACCGTTTACCTAAATTTGACATTATTACTACATCATTGAGAGGGGATGTAATAATCCAATTAAGTTCTTTAAGATATCATCCTACATTTGAATCAATTAAGGTATCTAAGTACATCCCTGTCCTAGAAGCTAATTTGCACTCCATATTTTATAAAAGAATACAAACCTTACTTTGTTCATCTCCATGTTCTATCTCCTTATTCCCTCTCCCGAGATCAAAAGGTAGACAATTGATATATTTTTTGGGTGATCAATCCATCAAATAGTTATATTAAAGATGTAACACACAATCAATAATGATAAGCAAATCAAACAAAATTAATTCAAAAATAGTACTCATGTTCTTGGCTTTAACCCCAGAAAGGAGGTTTTAGCCACTCATAGCCACAATCAAACTCCAAATAATTGTATGAATGATTAAAACCATAAAAAAATCTAAATTAAAGAATAAAAATAAAAATAAAAAGTTGTGGCAGCCTTTCAATGCTCCCAAGATATTCCAAGATAATCAAAATAGAATTTAACACGTTATATTTATAGTAGAAAAGTCATAAACCGAATGGGATTAGGTTTCCACATTTTCTTTTAATAGCTGGGCACAGTTTTCCTGCTTTATGTGCTCATCGTGTCGCACAAGCATACTCATCACTATAGGACCATGATGCAGCATAATCGCATTGAGTTACTGGAAATTGACAATTGTAGATTCACTCTTCACCACAATGTGGTACCTCCTTCATCATAATTGGGACCATATCATGGTGGATTACTATTTTGGATCCTTTATGAACCTTTTGGTGTGTTTCATGAACCAATAGGTCATTCCCAAGGTCCCCTAAGTGCCCTGGATATTCCAGGTATCTAAATTGCATCAAATTTGTGTATTCTGCTTTCGTTGATTCATATCAAGCCTTTTTGAGTTGTTTTCACTTAATTTGAAGCTTGTATATCCTTCATATATTATCATATTCCATTTAATAAGCATCCTATAGAATTAAACACAAAAATTTAGAGCTCAAAATAACACAATATCCAAGATGGCAAACTAGAAACACGAGCTAAGAGGCTTGCCCACATTGATCTTAAGATTATTATTTTGACTCTTTTCTTGATCTAATTGAACCTTGAACATTATAAACAAGTTGTTTCACCTATAAATACACAATAAAAACCTTAGGAACCCATTAAAAACTTTAGAAACCAACACGATAGACTAGACAAACACCTAGCTTAAGCTAGTCACACTAGTTTTCTCGATTGAATTCTAAATGATCAATTTGAATCAAAACTCATATGAAAACACCATTAAACATTGTAAGACATACATGTACACTTAGATGCACACTTATATAACTATAAACACATTAAGAACATGAATTAGTCTCAAAACAAGGCTAAATAGGCTAGAATAGTAACGCTAGAATGCATAAATACAACCAATATTAAAAACCCTTAACAAATCTCCTATAATAACCAGGTAAACCCAAAAAGCTTCAAATGTTGGATGGAGTAAGTGGTCTAGGACATTGATTCATTGAATTAGTCTTCTAAGGGTCTAGATGAATATCAGCTCCCAAAATAACATGCCCCAATAATGTAATAGACTCTAACCAAAATTCACACTTACTAAACTTTTTATATAGCTATGGTCCTTCAGGGTCTGCAACACTATCCTCAAATAGTCCGCATGCTCCTCTTCACTCCGGAATACACCAATATGTCATCTATGAAGACAATGATAAACATGTCCAATTACTGCTTGAAGACCCTATTTATCAAATCCATAAAGGTTGTGGGAGCATTTGTTAGTTTAAAAGACATAACCACAAACTCAAAATGACCATATCGGGTTTTGAAGGCAGTCTTCAGGATGTCATGCTCCCTGACCTCCAATTGATGATAGCCCAACCTAAAATCAATCTTTGAAAAACATCAGGTAAGGCTGATCAAATAAATCATCAACTCAAGAAATGAGGTACTTATTCTTGATGGTGACCTTATTTAAATGTATGTAGTTTATTGATAATGCCCAAGCTACACCTTCACTCTAAAGATTATAATGTTGCTGTCAAATATAGTAACCCAATAAAGGTTGGGGTTGAATCCCAAGGGAATATGTGGTATTTTGGCTCTAGTTGTTAAAACCACGGGCAGAACTAGAAAAGTAAATGGGGGGTGAGTGGCAATATTGAACAAGTGGTGAATATCAACTTCTGTTGTAATCAGTTGTAAGTGACTACTAAGATTGTCTTCCCTTGGCTTCTCAAATTCATAGGCTTATCATGCTTTATTGAAGCAAACCTATACCTTGCATGCAAAATCAATAAGTTATGTACCATAAATAGTCTTTTGGACGAGCTAACAGATTTCACCCTTTACCTTTTGAGCCTCATGATGTCTCCTTACTAACCCTTATCTTGATCTCAATTAACTATTACCTTTTGACTCTCTAGTTATTAGATGACATGTAACTATCTTATTTAAATAATACCAAGTAGGGTGGATCGACAGTTAAACTTCAAATTACTATTGTCATTATCTTTTCCTAGTCACTACTCCTCTTTTGGAGTAAATAGCAATAATCTAGGTAGGATCATAATGTTTGCAACCGCTAAGATAACTATTAAAGTAAATATAATACAATGCATGCATGTGTATCAGTTCAGAACAACAATAGCGCTTCTCATACTTTGTTAATCCGTCGGGGTTTCAATAACCCTAGCTGAGAGTTTTTAGCCGCTAATGCTTATGACTTAATCAACAACATTCATGATCAAAAGCATAAGATGAGATCACAATAATCACAAGTAAAAACCCAAAACTTTAACTCAATTAATCAACCAAAATCACTACAAGAGAATTCCAAGACCAAAATCAAATCTCAGAATCAAAATGTGTTTGTGAGTACCAAGAGTGTGTAGCTTCTACTAAAAACATATAAGGGGTATTTAGAGTACATGATGAAACCCTAAAATCAAAGCCTAGATAAAAAAGGACAAAAAAAGGTCTGTGGACACTGATCTATGTCCACATGCGGCCTGGCCTTAGGCACGTGTGCCATATGCAGCCTGAGGCTGGGTGCACATTGACACCTACAAGTGCTAGAAAAAATTCCTGCAGCTTTTGCTCTGAGGAATTTGGACTTATGGCACTTACGTTACCCACATGCGATCCACATGTGCTACATTAAGTCCATATACTGGCATAAGTAAGTGCCAAAAGTTCTTTTTCAGCTCTTTCACTCTTTATATCTTCAATTCCGGTACTTACCTTAGTCTTATACAGACCACATGTGTTACATATGGTCTACATGAAGACATAGGTAAGTGTTAAGCCTTTCAATACTTGCAACCAAGCTTCAAATCTTCAACTTTCATCACATGCTTTGGTCACGTACACTTGAAAACTATCATGAATACCCAAAATTGATCAAGTAAGTAGCCAAAAACTACATTTTTCATCTTTTTCATGAACCTAACATCTAAAACCTAGTTTTCTACAAAACATATGTGAAACACATTATATCAAACAAAATAACCTAAGAAACTTTTTTATTTTCATCGTTTCAAGCATCAAAGTGCTATATTTTTATAGCACATCAACACCCTCAACTTAGAATGTTTGTATGTCCTCAGACAACAGAACAAAACAAAATAAAACAAAACAACATGAAACATGATGCTTAACTAGGAGAATCTAAGCTATTCAAGGCAGTCAATCAACACTTTAAGGTCAAACCATAATACCCTCTCCTATCTCAACTTTTCAAAACCAACTGTCTATAAGCATGAAGCACAACAATGTGGCATAATGGGATCAAGGTATGGCATTACACTAGCAACAGACAATCATACAGATATAGATGAGTTACACTATCCAAAATAAGTAAGCAGCTATCAATATGATTCATGTGCTCTCACAACAAAGAAGTCCCACTTACTCATATGAAACAATGCATGTCAATGCAAGGACAGTCAAGAGACACGCATACTCAGAAGATAAGTTTCAAGCAATGTGCATCAAATACCTTAAGCTTGTCTTTATTTTCTTTACCTTAGTTTTTAGACACTCAAGCTAGGATTACTATAGGACTTTTCTCGACTTGTAATGTAGGCTTGGGAGCTAGTATGGTACATATGGATATCAAGTGGATAAGCCTCCTTGGCACTACAGTAACTCTGAGGTCCACTTATTTACTATTTTTCTTTTTATTCCATTCTTATTTCTCACTTTTTATTCTTTATTGCATATTCAGGTTCGATTTGGTCTTTTATTCTTTCTTTTTCACTTTTCACAGTTTTTCTTCTTTTCTTTTTCTTTTTCTTTTTCTTTTTCTTTTTCTTTTTCTCTTTCTCTTTTTCTTTTTATTTTTATTTTTTTCTTTTTCTTTTTCTTTTTCTTTTTCTATCACAACGAATCCTACTAACTTTTTCTCTTATTTTACCCTTTTACATACCCACTTTACCTCACACACCTCTATTATAACAACCCTCAACCTAGCTGATCTGCTTGAGTTAAGGTGCACAATATCCAAGGAGGGACGAACCACAATAGGTTATTGCAACACAAATAGAAAGGTGATAGGTAAAACAAGAAAAATAGTCTATAAGGCTTAAAACATGGATCAAGGGTTACTCTTTCAGATAGGAACTGTTATTTAGGCTAAAAGTGGACTAAAAATAAAAAATGGCCTATGATCCTTTCCTAACCTACTATCCTACAGCCTAGGCAAGACTAACTAGGCAAATTATGGATTCAACACACAAAGGAAACTAAGTAGAATCTCACATACACATGGAAGAAAGTCAATATTACACACTACTACTTATCTGGTTCATGCAATTATTAGTAAGTGATTATCATTTCCCTAATCCTAATGCACTAACAAGATCCACAATGTTTATACATATATACATTCACATAGGTCTAAAGCTTTAGAGGGGTATCATTTTTCTCAAAAATCAATCAACAACATGGCAACTGCCTTAAATACTTAAAAATTTCCTAATTACACAAAAAGACATCATAATACAAAACAAAACATACTACGACACAAATTTTAACCTAGACATGTTGGTTCTACAACTATACCACGGCCAACGAGAAAAGAAGCATTGCAATAAAAACTTGTGGCAGCTATGGTATAACCCACCCCCAATTAAAAACTATGCAGTGTCCCTAATGCGTTAAAATAATATAAAATAAAAGGAATGAGGATATACCAGGGATGCACTAGGCATTCATGTCATGATCTTCCCCAAATAGGGGTATATCTACTGGTAGAGGCTATGGTGGTGGCAGTACACTACTAGAAGACGCACTCGCAGCTAGGTTGGCATGCCTTTGTCTATCAACAAATGCAGTATCCATTGAATCATGAGCGGCCATTTCCAAGGCTTGCTCATATGGTCTGTCTGTATTTTGCAGGCCCCCTTCTCGACCTTTTTTATCCCAATTACAAAGACTGCCATATCATCCTTCATGAATAAATCAAAGTAACTTAGACCATACGGTGGTGATAGCTTAACAAGTAGGGATACAACTGGAGGGATAACTGATATATGGCTCTTAATGAGAGAGCATACCTCTACTTTAAGTAGATCTACCTCTTCCCTAAAGTGTCTTAGATCCTCCATCTTAATCCTACTAAATCAGGTTGATACTCCACCCTCAAAGCATTTATCTGTTAGTGTAACTCAGCTTATAGCTCTGACATTATAGCCCGATGCATAGACTGCAATCTAGCCTCAACAGTCTCTAGTTCAGTTTGGACCTGTAATGACCCGATTTACTGAACCAGAATGCTACACGATGTTCATGACCCCAAAGGACCACAAGCTAACCTATGGCTGATATTTGTACCTATATACTGTATAAGATAACATAATAATACGGAAACATGCACTGAAAGGCCATAAGGTTCGATCATGAATATAACTGAATAACGTAACATCTGTGTTGGGTAATAGAATACCCAAAACAAAACTGAAGTCTAAAATATGATAGTCTGTATCTAGTCTGGATCTAGTCGAAAGCCTTTACTGTCTGAAGAATCTGAATAAAGAGTTGATGGGACATGTCCCCAACTAAATCCAACTAATAAGCTAATCAATGAGATACTAGAAAATTATTATGTCCTCGAAGGATGAGGACTCACTTCTACTTTGACTGCTGAATCTAGAATCTACTGCTAATCTGAAACTCGTATCTCTGAACCTATGGTGTAATATAAAAAGAAATCACCATAGCGCAAATGCGTCAGTACAATGGAATATACTGAGTATACATGTGAGGTAGGCTATATGAAATGATTTGCATGCATGATCAATACTAACTGACAGTCTAACATGAATGTGAGAATGCATACATAAATACATAACTGTAACTGACAATGAGATAACATGATACTGATATCGTGGAAGCATGACTACTGAGTCTGGACACTGATAATATGACATAAATGATAACATGAATGACTGTATCTGAATATAACTGATAACATGGGTGACTGTGTCTGACAGTATTGAATCTAATGAAATAATCTGAGTTTCGTACTATGTCTGAGTTGATTGTATCTGACAGTCTTAAAATCTGAAGAACTATTTGAGTTTTATTACTGAGACCGATTGATTGTATCTAATAGTCCTAATTCTGTAACATGAAACTGTGGGAAGTATTATCTAACTGACATGCCTTAAATGTGCTATAATAGCTGAGTTGGGGTCCAATCTATACCCTGATTAGAAGAGTGTCAACCCACTGGTAAGGACAACATGTGAGTAACCCTTATATAACAGGTAACTCTAGTGATAATGCTGGGAACCCTCACATAACAGGTTAAGCCACCTCATCTACCCTCATATAGAAGGCTATGATGTCTCAACCTATGCTGGCTATATAGTTTTGGAATGCAAGGATTGCTTCTAGGAATCACACCTTCGTATAACAGGTGAGTCCCCACCCTTGGATTCACTTAGTGCTAATTCCTATTCCCATCTGAATAGACACTAAACATAATTTACTGAACTGAATTGAGCATGGACTGAGTTACTGAATTTTTGTGGCTAAGGAAATACTACTGATATTTGACAACTGACTGAGTCATAAGATTATGGATATTTTTCCTGAGTCATAAAACTATCTAAAGTCTAACAGTTCATAGCTTGACTGAGAGTATCGTGAAAACATGACATGGCTCAAGGCACACAGCTAATATTTTGGGTACAAGTACCCCCAGGACTCAATGAAAGGAAACTGACATAACTTGATATTCTTGAATACATGATAATTACCACAATATGTTTATTGAAGCATTTCATCAAATGTCTAATAGGAATAAACTTGTACATTTATTGGGATTTCATGATATCATGCTAGTTAGGCAAATTTCTTCATCTAGGCATTTTATCAAACATATAGCAGGCATAGTACATGTAAACATCATGGTATAGCAACTAAACATCATGGTTCAATTTCCAATTTCATCATACAAGGCTTTAGTCATGAGATTTCGTAAATCTTTATCTCTACTAATCAACCCATATGGAATTTATTATCAAACCATGGAATAGAAATTAATTCCTTATTTATCAACATAAAAGAGAACATACAAAGCATTAACACATGAATAAAATTCCTAACTTGTAGTTGAAAAGGGATTCTTGGACTTCATGGACAAAAGGAGCCCATTAATGAACACTATGCATACCTTAGTTCGTGATTTCGTGAAGATTGATGGTGAAACCTTCTAGAAATTGGACCTTCTATGAAAACCCTAGCTTGAGTTCTTGAGAGTATTTGAGAAAAAAACATTAATATTTTGGATGAATAAGGCTAAATCCCGTGTTTGGAAGCTTATATAGGGGGGAAAATTAACCCTTTTAACCCTAGACATGTAATTTAAATTTCAGTAAAATTTCCCGAATTGGGCCCTCGGTGCGACGAGGCGTTATCGCATGTGTCGTTGCAAATTAACAATTAAGAAATTGCATGATGGTATGATGTGGAGCTATCGTGTTTCCACCTTGTCCACTACCTGGAGAGAAACACTGGAATTTGACAATTGTTATTTTAGCTATCTTCGCGACACACTGAAGGCTTAGGTCAAACATTGTCTCACTAAAAAGAACCTAACTCTTCGCCTGGGTATTGGATTTGGGCAAATTATATATCTATGAAAATCTTATTCAATTTCCCACGTGATAGGAAGTGAAAATTATGGAAATACAATGTGTATAAGAATGAATTCGTATTTCAAAGCAATTTCTAACATCCTTGAGATGATTTTCAAGCTAAGAAAAAGCACGGGTATTACAATATCTCCCCCTTAAGAACATTCATCCTCGAATGAGACTGACTGAGAGGGGAAACAATGAACTTAACATAAATAACTAGAACATGATCTCATGATGGACGTGACTGACAAGCTGAAGATAACATACTAAACATACATATTTGATGCATGCGTAACTGATTCATAAATGCATAACTAAAAGTTTTGAAGAACTAAGTTTTCTCACAATGAGAATGCATGTCTGATTCATAAATATATAATTGATCTGATACATGAATGCATGACTAAATATGCGGTGGTACTTGATACCAATCTTATCATAGGAACATGAGCATGAGACTGAATACAAAGTTAGTGATGCACACTAATCATGAAACTGAGTAAGCTTAAAGAGAACTATTAGATCTTGATCTGAGTTGGTGGGCAAGAGGTGAGGATACTTGGTATGCATATTTACTTCTATTTCTCAAGTAGCTCCCTCGACGGACTTATTTCACCAAAGAACTTTAAACAGATGGACTACTTTGTTCCTCAATCTACGATTCTGATAGTCTAAGATTTCAACTGGAATCTCTTCATAAGAGAGGTTGTTCTGAACATCAATGCTTTGAATAGGGACTGCGAATGATGGGTCACCTATACACTTCTTGAGAAAAGAGACATAAAAGACTGGATGAACTGAGGCTAGATCTGAAGGCAATTCAAGCTCATAAGTTACCTTGCCAAATCGACTGAGAATCTTGAAGGGACCGATATATCGAGGACTGAGCTTTCCCTTCTTGCAAAATCTCCTTACTCTCTTCATGGGAGAGATCTTGAGGTAGACATGATCACTAATCTCAAACTCGATATCCTTTCTATAAACATCTGCATAAGACTTCTGTCGACTCTAAGCAGCCAGGAGTCTTTCTTTAATTAACTGAACTTTCTCTAAGGCGTCGAATACTAAGTCAGGACCTATGACTGAGGCCTCACTAACTTTGAACCAACCGATTGGAAATCTACATCTCCTACCATAGCGAGCTTCGAATGAAGCTATCTAAATACTGTAATGATAGTTATTGTTGTATGCAAATCCAATCAAAGGCAAGTGGTCATCCCAACTACCCTTGAAATCAATTACACACACCCTTAGCATATCTTCCAAAGTCTGAATGTTCCTTTCTGCTTGACCATCTGTCTTAGGATGAAAGGCTGTACTGAGATGAACTTGGGTACCAAGACCCTTTTGGAATGCTTTCCAAAAATGAGAGGTGAACTGGGTACCTCCATCTGAGATAATTGATAATGGAACACAGTGCAATCTGACCAACTCCTTGATATAGAATTTGGCATAATTCTTGGCTGAATAAAAAGTATGAACTGGAAAAAAAGAGCTTATTTGGTCATTCTATCTATAATGACCCAGACTAAATCATGCTAATGATGAGTTCAAAGCCAACCCATCATGAAGTCCATATTCACAACTTCCCACTTCCAAGTAGGAATACTAAAATCCTACATAGGATCATTAGGCTTCTGATGCTCTATATTAACTTGCTGACATGTAAAGCACTTAGCCATAAATTCTACAATATCTCTCTTCATCCCACTCCACCAATAGATCTCCTGCAAGTCGTGGTACATATTAGTGTCCCCTGGATGAATAGAGTAATATGCACCATGCACTTCTTCAAGAATTCACTACCTTATGTCATCTACACCTGTAACACATAGACGACCCTGACAACAAAGGACGTCATCTCCCCCTTGGGAGAAAACCTTAACTTTCTGATTCTGGACTGACTCTTTTAACTTGACAAGGATAGGATCCTTATCTTGCTTTTCTTTTACCTCGGGAACTAGAGATGATTCTGAACTACTCTGGACACATACACCACCCTCTAAAGAATCGACTAAGCGAACGCCTAGTCTGGCAAGCTGGTGGACTTCCAGGACTAACCTTTTCTTACTATCATCAACATGAGAAATACTATCCATAGATAGTCTATTGAGAGCATCGGCCACTATGTTGGCCTTGCCTGGATGATAGAGGACACTCATGTCATAATCTTTTAAGAGCTCTAACCACCTTCTCTGATGAAGATTGAGATATTTTTGAGAAAAGACATAATGAAGGCTCTTATGATCTATGAAGATGTCTACATAAACTCCGTAAAGATAATGCCTCCAAATCTTTAAGGCAAAGACTACGGTTGCTAACTCAAGATCATGAGTAGGATAATTCCTCTCATGGGGTTTAAGCTGTCTAGAGGCGTAGGCTATGACCTTACCATGCTACATGAGGACACAATCTAAACCCACTTTAGATGCATCACAATACACTATGAACCCATCTAAACCATCTGGAAGAGATAAGACTGGAGCTGAGGTGAGTTCAATTCTTGAAAACTCTTCTCGCATTAATCTGACCACTGAAACTTAACCTTATTTTGAGTCAATATATACATAGGAGATGCAATAGGCTAAAACCCCTCAACAAACTATCTGTAATAGCCAGCCAAACCCAAGAAACTCTTGATATCTAATGGAGAAATAGGGCGAGGCCAGGTTCTTACTGCTTCGGTCTTTTGAGGATTTACTCTAGTGCCATCACCAGAAATAATATGGCCAAGGAATACTACTGATCTTAGCCAAAATTCGCACTTACTGAATTTGGCAAATAACTAATGATTACTGAGAGTCTGTAGTACTATTCTGAGATGGTCTACATGATCACACTAAGTGCAGGAATAGACCAGAATATCATCTATAAAGACTATAACGAACATGTCCAAGTACTTTTTGAACACACGGTTCATCAAGTCCATAAAAGCGGCTGGGGCATTGGTAAGACCAAATGACATGACTAGAAATTCAAAGTGACCATACCACGTACGAAAAGCTATCTTTGGGATGTCACATTCTCTAACTCTGAGCTGATGCTAGCCAGATCTGAGGTCTATCTTAGACAAATAACTGGCACCCTGAAGTTGGTCAAATAAGTCATCAATTCTGGGAAGAGGATACTTGTTCTTGACTGTGACTTTATTGATTCGACGGTAATCTATACACATTCTAAGTGAACCGTCTTTCTTGTGAACGAATAAGACTGGTGCACCCCACGGGGAAATGCTGGGTCTGATGAACCCCTTATCTAAGAAATCCTTCAACTATTCTTTCAGTTCCTTGAGTTCTGCTGGTGCCATTCTATATGGTGGAATAGAGATAGGCTGAGTGTCTAAACGAAAACAAATACCAATGTCTATTTCTCTTTCGAGAGAAATTCCTAGAAGATCTTCAAGAAAGATATCTGACTATTCATTCACTACTGGGACTGATTCGAGACTGGGAACCTCAAAATTGGAATCTCTAACATGAACTAAATAATAAACACATCCCTTAGATATCATTTTCCCTGCCCGAAAGTAGAAAACAACCTGACCTCTGAACACTGAATTACTACCCCTCCACTCAAGGATGGGTTCATTCAGGAACTGAAACCAAACTATTCTATTTCTACAGTTGACTATGTCACAGTAGGATGGAAGCCAATCCATACCGAGAATGATATCAAAATCAGTCATCTCTAATTTGACTAAGTCTACAGAAGGGACTTTCTAAAATATCATAATTGGTAAGTTCCTGTATACCCACCGGGCTATGATGGTTTTACCCACTCGGGTAGAGACTAAGAAGGGTTCTACTAGAATTTCGGGATTGATTCTGAAATCAACTCCTATATAAGGAGTAACAAAAGACAAGAAAGCTCCTGGATCTAGCAAAGCATGAACATGCACATGAAAGATCTATAACATACCAGTAACTACATCAGGAGAACTTTCCTGATCTTTTAAATTTTGAAGAGCATAGAGACGATTTGGGCGTTGCCCGCTAGTAGCATTGGAAGTGGCACTTTGCTGATTTAGGTGATTGGATTGAGCTGAAGAGTGATTCTGTTGACCTTGAGGACCTGGCTACGGACAGTCTCTAACTTTATGGCCTGTCTTTCCACAAGCAAAACAAATGCCACTACCTACTCTACACATACCTTGATGGTGCTTACCATAAGTCTGCCAAAAAGAATAGGTGCGGGTACTACTAACACTGCCCTGGGTCTTAGAGCATAGCGCTCTATCTTTGTTACCCTCTCTGAACTTAAAAACTGGAGCACTAGTTGTAGAGGGGGCTGGAACTGATGACTTAGGACAAAACTGGGAATGGTTTTCTCCTTTTGATTTAGGCTGAGCGAAGTTGAAACTACCTGTCTTTGCTCTCTTATTCTATTTTCCCCTCTACTTAATTTTTTGTTCTTCTATCGACTGAGCATAGGTCATAAGTCTAGCTAAGGTCATGTCACTATTCAGCATGGCAGATCTGCACTCATTAACCATACTGCCGTTCACCCCTGAAGCAAACTTACTCATTTTGGATCTACTATCTGCAACCACATAAGGGGCATACCTGGCTAATTGATTAAACTTAAAAAAATACTCTTTCACTGTCATATTGCCCTGCCTGAGGTTGATGAACTCTAGCACCTTGGCTTCTCTAAGATCTTGGGGAAAGAATCTATCTTAAGAATATAGTGACAAACTCCTCCCACTCTATAGGACTTGCATCATCTGATCTTTCGGACTTCTACTGTTTGAACCAAGCATGAGCCACATCCTGCAACTGGTATGCAGCTAGCTCAGCACTCTTAATAGTAGTCACCCCCATGGAGTCTGTTACTTTCTAAACTTGATCTAAGAATTCCTGAGGGTCTTTATCTACCTTAGACCCGATAAAGGTTGTAGGATTCATTCAGGTGAAGTCCCGAATCCTAGTCTGCATCTTGTCTGAAAACCTCTACTGTCTAAAGAATCTGAATAAATAGTTGATGGGACATGTCCCTAACTAACTCCAACTAATAATCTAATCAATAAGATACTAAAAAATCATTATGTCCTCGAAGGATGAGGACTCACTTCTACTCTGACTGCTGAATCTGGAATCTACTACTGATTTGGAACTCGTGTCTCTGAACCTATGATGTAACATATAAAGAAAGCACCATAGCGCAAATACATCAGTACAATGGAATGTACTGAGTATACATATGAGATAGGCTATATGCAAGGGTTTGCATGTATGATCAATACTAACTGACTGTCTAACATGAACATGAGAATGCATACATAAATAAGCAACTGTTACTGATAACGTGATAACATGATCTGATACTGTGGTAGCATGACTACTGAGTCTGGACACTGATAACATGACATAACAGATAACATGAATGACTATATCTGAATATAGCTGATAACATGGGTGACTGTGTCTGACAGTTTTAAATTTGATGGAACTATCTGAGTTCCATACTATGTCTAAGTTGATTGTGTCTGACAGTCCTAAAATATGAAGAACTATCCGAGTTCTATTACTGAGACTGATTGATTGTATTAGATAGTCCTGATTCTGTAACATGAAACTGTGGGAAGTAGTATCTAACCGACAAACCCCAACTATGCTATAATAGTTGAGCTGGGGTCCAATCTATGCTCTGATTAGAAGGGTGTCAATACCGCACCACTAGTATGGATAATATGTGAGTAACCCTCATATAACAGGTAACTCTAGCGAGAATGGTGGGAACCCTCACATAACAGGTTAAGCCACCTCATCTATACTCATATAGCAAGCTACAATGTCTCAAGATATGCTGGCTACATAGTTTTGGAACACAAGGATTGCTTCTAGGAATCACACCCTCGTATAACAGGTGAGTCCCCATCCTTGGGTTCACTCGGTGTTAATTCCTACTCCTATCTGAATGGACACTAAACATGATTTACTAAAATAAACTGAGCATAGACTGAGTTATTGAATTTTCGTGGCTGACGGAATACTATTGATATCTAAAAATTGACTAAGTCATGAGATCATAGAGATTTTTCCTGAGTCATAAGACTATCTGAAGTCTAAGAGTTCATAACTTGACTGAGAGTATCGTAAAACTATGACATGGCTCTAGGCACACAGCTAATATTTTGGGTACAACTACCCCCAGGACTCGATGGAAGGAAACTAACATGACTTGATATTCTTGAATACATAATAATCACCATAATACGTTTATTGAAGAATTTCATCAAACGTCTAATAGGCATACACTTGTACATTTATGGGGATTTTCATGAAATCATGCTAGTTAGGAAAATTTTCTTCATCTAGGCATTTTATCAAACTTATAGCAAGCATAGTACATGTAAACATCATGGTATAGCAATTAAACATCATGGTTCAATTTTCAATTTCATCATACAAGGTTTTAGTCATGAGGTTTCATAAATCTTTATCTATACTAATCAACCCACATGGAATTTATTATCAAATCATGGAATAGAAATCAATTCCTCATTTATCAACATGAAAGAGAACATACAAAGCATGAACACATGAAGAAAATCCATAACTTGTAGTTTAAAAGGGATTCTCGGACTTCATGGACGAAAGGAGCCCATGAATGAACACTATGCATACCTTAATTCATGATTTCGTGAAGATTGATGGTGAAACCTTCTTAAAATTGGACCTTCTGTGAGCTTGAGTTCTTGAGAGTATTTGACAAAAATAATAATATTTTGGATAAATAAGGCTAAATCCCGTGTTTAGAAGCTTATATAGGGGGAAAATTGACCCTTTTAACCCTGGACACATAATTTAAATTTTAGTAAAATTTCTCGAATTGGGCCCTTGGCGCGACGCGGCGTTATCCCGCCGTGTCACTGGAAAATTGACAATTAGGAAATTTCATGGTGGCGCGATGTGGAGCTATCGCGTTGTCACCTTGTCTATGTCCTGGAATTTTGGCGCGATTCGCCAGTATCGCGGAGCAACACTAGAGTTTGACAATTTCCATTTGAGCTATCTCCGCGATGCGCTAAAGGATCAAGTCAAATATTGTCTCACTAAAAAAGATGTAACTCTTCGCCCAGGTGTTGGATTTGGGCAAATTATATATCTATGGAAAGGTTATTCAATTTCCCACATGATAGGAAGTGAAAATTATGGAAATACCATATATATAAGAAAGAATTATTAAATCAAAACAAGTTCTAACATCTTTGATATCATTTTCAAGCTAAGAAAAAGCACGAGTGTTACAGGACCCATGGTCGGATTAGCTTATATAATGTCACCACCTTACTCTCAATAATTAGTAGTCGATTAGCTATTACCTCTATTATCTCCTCTACACCTGGTATATCTGGCACACTAGCCTCTGTAATAACATCCTCATCCATAGTATCTATCACAGATACCACTCACATACTGTTTCGCTATTGCACTGTCATACACACATTAAATATTATTTACTCATCATTCAGTTTTAAAGTGATCACCTCCAAGTCCATATCAATAAACACCAGACCAGTAGATAAGAAGGGTCTGTCTAAGATTATCAGAGCTTGAGCATCTACTTCACAATCTAAAATTATGAAATCTGTTAGGTAGGTGAAGGATGCCACCCTTACTTTTATGTCATACAAAACACCCATTGGATTTTTTACAGATAAATTAGCCATCAACATCCTTGTAGATATATGCTTGATTTATCCTAATCCCAACACCATGTATATCACTAGCGATACTAAATTTATTCTTGCTTCCAAATCATGTAGAGCCTGATTTATATCAAAATGCCCAATATAGCATGGTATGGTGATTACTCCCAGATCCCCCTTCTTTTATAATAATGGTGCATGAGAAATCATGCTAAAATATTTTACCTTATATTTGGCCTCACCTATGACCCAGTCATCACCATACACACTCTCATAATTATTATCACTACAAGTCAACTTCTCAAACTCAGCTTTAGGTGGCTTGTTAGTAATAATATTATCCTTCTTTGGCTCATTAGTAGTAGGCACACAATGATCATCAGGTGGTATGCCACTCCTTGTGTTAAATTTCTAGAGAAGGAACCAGTGTTGGAGGATTCTACACTAAGTCAATAGGGAGAGTACCTGGCTACCTTTGAGTTAAAGTGGTAGAGATCTGCCCACCTTTTGGGTCAATCCTGAAATATCAGCCTTTAAGTTCTTTAAGTAATGTTTCTTGACTCTATTAACCCTTCACCAATTTAGATAACATTTTTTCTATTTTTGATTATGTATCTCTTCTGTCAGGTGAAACGTATTTGTCTCCCTTTTCCTTGTAATTCTCTTACTATCTCTAGTTAATGTCTCTGCCATCATAATAGTTTTGACCAAGATTTCCTTGTCATTGCATTTGGAAACCCACCAACGAATGATCCAAACATTTTGCCTATTTCTCTAACTCAGATTCATAAGCTTTGAAAGCTGCACCCTATGCCCCTACTGTATTAACCTTTATGGAATTTATTATTGCAAATAGTTTGGCCAACTCACTGATGACAGTCCATAATAGTGAGATCTTCTAAGATACAGTATCCTTAACCACTCTCTGCTTACTAGAAACTCCAATGGTATAAGTACCAGAACCTATCTTAAACTCCCAAGCTTGACACCCTTGGTTAGTTAGCGAGATCTAATCCATAATACTAAAAGCTATCTCCCATTGCAATCTCATAAAGTCTCCTTCATAAATAATGTCTGGCATAGCTCTGGAACTGATAGTCAGGGCTCTATAGAATATCTCTAACAAGCTTGGCCTTGAAATTCGATGGTTGGGCACCATGTTAAGATTCTTCTTAAATTTAAACCATGACTCATACATAGATTTTGACTGCAACTACCTAAAATTATAAGTGTCATCCTT
Source organism: Capsicum annuum (assembly GCF_002878395.1). Lineage (NCBI taxonomy): Eukaryota > Viridiplantae > Streptophyta > Magnoliopsida > Solanales > Solanaceae > Capsicum > Capsicum annuum. Next base: position 83,948,577 of record NC_061118.1, on the reverse strand, counting down.
GAGCTATAATACCCTAGATAGAGGAAAGAAACTATTCGAGAATTATGTATATAAATCATTCCAAGTAGGGATATATGCTCTTGAAAGTTCCCCCAGCCATAATGATGCTTCTCTAGTAAGGGAAATGGGAAACAACCTTAGTCTAAGCGCCTTCTTATCTAACCCAGGAATAGTATATAAAGTGCAGATCCCAGTAAAATTTTCTAAATGTATGATTGTGTCATTTGTAGGCAACTCCGCAAACACGCCCTTCAAGTATAAGAGCTGGATCATAGCACTAGAGATGTTGAACTTGACATCGGAGGATAAGATAGGTGGACAATTGATCCAGTGTCTGTCGGCTCAACATGTCCCAAATCTTCTTTACTATCCTCGTATGGCTGCACTTACTAATATGCTGGGATCACTTAAAGACGGCCACCTCTGATTCTATTTTAATTTTCGTCGAGTGTTGCTCAGCAGTCTATTGCCTGTCTCTGCTTAGCTAACTCTGTCTCCCAAGCTATCTGTTGATCTTATTCTGTTGACCTCTTCTCATTAGTTGTTTGTGCTAAAAACACCCCTTTCTATTGATCAACAATGTCCTAAACTCCCTCAAAAGGAGGTGGAGGCACATCATCACGAACCCCTTCAGGAATATTATCTTTACTTTATTTTGTCATGCTACTAAGTGTTTGTAGGATCCTATCAGGATTTGAATTCACTGGGAGTAAGGGATTTTCTCTACTCTGTATGCTAGGAATACACCAACGTATATCCAACTAAGAACAAAAACAAAAATAAAACACGTAAACTACAATAACTTTAATTCACAAATCAACACTGTATTCTTTGGCAACGACGCCAAAATTTGATAACACCAAAGATACACCTTCACTCTAAAGATTATACGATCACTGTCAAATATAGAATCCCAACAAAGGTTGGAGTAAAATCCCAAGAGAATACGTGGAATCATAGCTCTAGCTGTTGTAACCAACAGGAAGAACTAGAAAAGTAAATAAGGGTTTTTGACTAGCAATATCGAACAAGTGGCGAATATTAACTTCGATTGTAATCAGTCATAAGCGAACACTAGGATTATGTTTCCCCTGGCTTCTTAACTCTATAGGCTTATTATGTTTTATTGAACTAAGCTGATACCTTGCATGCAAAATTGATAAGTTATGTACCATCAATAGTCTTTTAAACAAGATTATAGATTTCACCCTTTACCTTTTGAGTCTCGAGATGTCGCCTTACTAACCCTTATCTTGATCTCAATTAACTATTACCTTTTGAGTCTCTAGTTATTAGTTGACAGCTAACCATCTTACTTAGATAATACGTAGTAGCGTGGATTAATATTTAAATTTTAAATTACTTTTCTCATTATCTTTTCCAAGTCGTTACTCCTTTTTTTGGATAAAGAAGCAATAATGTAACACCCCGCATTTTGGGCTAGAATAAAAACCATGATTTTGATACGTTGATAATCCCAAACCCATAAATCCTATACCAATATAGCATGCTAATTAATTGCATAGTATGTGAATCCATTCAAGCTTGAATTTAGACCATAGAGGTCCTTCAACTCAAGGACGAGTTGAAACTATTTTGATCTATTAAGTTTTAGTGGACATTATAATTTATGTCAAGTTCCATCGACCATAACTCTCTATATATATTGAATTAGAGAGCCTACTATATGTCAAATGATAGGTCTTTGAGTTATCTTTCCAACGATACCAATTTTGCTAAAATCCGACACCCGAGCAAGAAGTTATGGCCTTTCAAAGTAGTAGGCGGCGCCTATGTAAACATAGGCGATAGCATAGGCACCGCCTATGTAAAACATAGGGGATAGCATAGGCACTGCCTATGTAAACATAGACGATAGCATAGGAACCTCCTATGTAAGGAATTTTGGTGACTTAAACACTCCATTTTGGGGGCAAAATGGTCTTTTTCCACCTTTATTTAGCCATAAACACAAAATTCAGTTCCCAAAGATCCCAAAATACACCTTCATTCATCCAAATTGTTCAAGAAATCTCTTTAGGGTTTCAAAATAAAAACCCAAATAGTTCAAGATTCAACCATGGGTTTTCAAAACAAATTGAAGATTTGGAATCTCCGTAACGTAGGCTTCAAGAAGCACCTATCATATTCGCATATAGAGATACGTGGGGTTATCCAAAAATCTCATGGGTGTAGTTTTTATGAACATGCATATTTTTAAATGGGGGTTTTCAATCAAATGCTAATAACTTGCTTTTAATATGATTTCTAAGTCATTTTCTTTATGTCATAGGAATTGTTTGCCTATATACTTCAATGGTTGAAACCATGCATATGTGATTTGAGATTTTCCATGAAAGTTTGATAAATATGACTAATAAATTATTTTCAAATTCCCATGATAATGTTTCGATACCCCATATCATATTGTGATCAACAAAAGAGAGCATGAATTTGAAATAAATATTGTTCACTACTTGTAAATGATGAACCACCTTGGTTTTTACATGGTTATGCATATGTGGAAATGATATTAAGGACTTCCAAGTTGGGTATGACGATACCCTATAGAATATGATATATGATTGAATAAGATAAAATTTGAATACATTGATTTTACATGAGAAAGGTGGATGTCCAAAGAAGGCATTTGAGACACAAGGGCTCATCGCTGGAAAAATGTGTTTGTCGACACAGAATATTGGTACCAGGCTAAGTGATCTTGTGTACTTGACTTCATGTGATTCCCAAATTGGGACTATAGGTAGGAGCCCAGGCTAAGTGATCTTGGGCACTACCATTGGGTCGATACACCATACTGTGTGATCTTGTGTGTCTTCCCCTCACGTATATTCTAATCTTGGTGGCAACCGGGGTTTGACAGTTGGTGTAAATTATGTAGGGTATTTCACCTAGCTTAGTTTCATTTCATTGATTGTTGAAAAAACTATTGCATTACACCCATGTTCTTTTAAATGATTTGTTACAAAATTGCTTTATAATGGCTCTCAACTATATTTTGTAAGAATATTATATTTTGTTTTGATATCTCTATGTGCCAGTACTTTTGTGCTGACCCCCTTCCCTCTCCAACCTCATAGGTTCAGAGGCCCAGTCTAGGGGTCAAGAGAATCAGTAGATCATTCAGACAGAGTTGTAGAGACAAGTGGTGAGCCTTTAATGTTTCAAAAGGTCTTATGTCCTGCAGTCCTTTTATATTATATTCAGTTTTAAGGGTCTGCTGGGGGCCTTGTCCTAGTTTTCAGATAGACATTGTTTCAGTCATGTAGTAGAGATTTCGCAAACGGTTTTAGAGATATTGATTTAGATTATGGGACACTATTCCCCATTTTCATTTTCATATAATTCTTGACCATGTTTCAATTATATTGTGTTTCTTCCGCATTACTTTGATCATATGAATTAGGTACATGATTATCAAACAGATAGGGGTGTTTTGGGTCTCCATGGTTTGAAATGCTCGTCACGTCCAGGCCCTAGTTTGGGTCGTGAAAAACTTGGTATCAAAGCACGGTTCATGGTCCCAGGGTATCTGCAAAATCACGTTAGGTAGAGTCTTATTTATGGGTGTATAGTGCGCTACACTTATAAGCAGGAGGCTATAAGACGTTTAGGAATATCTCTCTTTCTTCATATTCTAGGTTGTGCAACTTAGTTAGAATGTTCCTCCTTTATACTCTAATTTGTGATATGGTGACATCCATATGAAAGTAAAGTCATCCCAAATTCTTTTCTTACTTGGATGTTCTCAGACTCATCACATTACTGGGGTGATTCAAGTGCAGAAGTTTAGAGTCTAAATGGTATTGTCCCTTCGGATCGCGTCATATAATATCTTAAAATTATGCAAGGACTTGAGAAGAGTCCGTTATTGCTTCAGAGTGTATGGGTTCTAGTGTGAACCTTGATCTTGAAGAAATCATGTTTTTCAGCCTTTTATATTGAGTATATTTGGCCCTTTTTAGAAATTTATGTTGCAGATGTCATGCTTAAGGGAAAAGATGTGTAGTAGGAGTGTTGGAATTGTGTTTCCACCCAAATAGTAGTGTAAGTTAAAGTATCAGTTTCATGACCTGTTGGTAGATAATAGCGTGTGTGGATTGTATCATAATCTGTGGGGGAAATATTTGACTTAAATTTTTATCTATACAAAGTAGGATATGTATTCTCAGATTATGAAATATCGTGTGATAAGTTTCTATCTCTTGAAAATATTTTATCATTGTGCTGATGAAACTAAAAAGTCTAGTGAAGCCGTGTGGACCTCTTTCGATTCACTAGCATAGTTGACTTGTCATTCATCCCATTTTCTTGTTCAAAATACAAAACCAAATTCTAGTAAAGTCGTGTAAGGCCTGTTTTGATTCACTAGCAACTTGTTGTCCAACTTGTTGTTCTTTCATTCTTTTAATATATGTATGGCTGAATCTATTTGCATGAGATAGAGTTGGTAATGAAGTGATTCGCCCTTATGTGTTATTAGTAGAAGGTCGAGAAGGAGTTGTTGGTCAGGGTGATTTGTTGGTTGCTTGAATGTGAAAATGACTATATTAGCAAGTAAGTTATAATTATAGATTCATGGTTGTTTGAGGAATTTGAAGGTAGTGTAAATGTACGCTTGGGTAAGTAATTGTGATGTGAGAAAGCAGTATAAGTATATACAATTGTACGGGGTTATAATATAAGGATAAGGTTGACCATGTCTATTATGAGGTTTTAACCCCCTTGACCCTCTTTTCATTGGTAGTTGTAAACTAGTGCTACTTGTGAGAAGGTATGTAGTAGATTTTTTGAGATATTTGGGTAGAATGTCCCAATTTGATGGATTAGTATATTTATATTATATTGCATTCTTCATGGTGGTATATGATTGATACTAAACTATAGGCTTGAATTTAAATGGTGTGGTGGTAAATAGTGGCAAGAGTTTGATGATGCATGTTTTGTGGGATTAAATTAGTAGGCTTGAGGTGCTGAAATAGTACATGCTAACGAATTATGATAAGGAAAATCGTTAGGTCATGATCGATTATTGTGGTTATGAAGTTCGAGTGCACTAGTGTTTCATGATGTTTATTTTTAGTTTTCAAGTGAAAATTTTGTGTAAGGTTGGGTTGTAAATCATGCATAGCACTAGATGTTAAGTTTCAATAGTTGATGTCCATGAAGGTGGATGTGATGATTTCTTGGTTAATGATGTTAGTTATGTGGTAATGGAAGTGGTCTAATAGGCTCAAACGGTGTATGAAATGGCTTAAGTTTAAATTGATTCGTAATGAAGTATAATGTTGTAGGTATGGTGTGTAAGTATGCCCAAGGCGATATGGAGTTGTGGTATTTCTCTAAGACTATTACATGTTGTGTGTGACTAGTGGTACTGTGGAGTTGCTAGTTGGAAAAAGACTAGTTAGATGGTATATGGTGTTCTATATAGCCAAGTTAAGGAGCCTTGATTGATAGTGTTGAGCCTTTTGATGTGATCTCGATTCTTATGGTAAAGAGATATAAGTTTGGAGTAGTAATATTGGTATGCTAGGACGGAAGTGGTATGGTTCATCAAAGGCTTGGTGATATCCATGTTAAGTGTTAGAATCTAAGTTTGAGTTTTGAAGGTTGAACCGATAGAAACAAGTGTGCAAGCATCATACTATGACTATTGGTGGCTATGAAAAGATAAAGTGTATCCCAGAAAGTAGTCATTTGGGTTGAGTTCTATGATATGCATGTATTGTCAAATTTTTTTCAGACCCTAGAGTGCAGTAAGTGTAGTTCAGTTAGAATCTGGTAAGGGATCTCCCAAACGCTAGATGATGACTTGAAGCTAAGGGGGAGATGATAGAACGAATAACCAAGAAGGCTCTCAGATTCTAGTAGTGATGCAGTATGATTTAGAACATCAGAAAGTGAGGGTGAATCTCAACCCATTCCTACCTTAGTATTTGTTTTGTTATTCGGATGCTTACTTATGCCTTATAATTCAGTTCCGTGATAATAGTTCATGATTTTGGTATATGATAGAGAGTCACGTACTCTTCCAGTTCCAAGATAATGAGTTCTAGTTCATTCAAGTAGTCGGAATCACATTCCTTATGTTATGAACTCTAGTTGAGGTCATGCAACTTATAACGCATGTACTCACTCTTTATAGTGTGCTCAGTCCCGTATAAAGATCTTTTCACGCTTGAGGGTCTTATGTTTTAACCTTTTAGTGACCCTTCCTATGCAATGATAGTGGTGATGATTTAAATATTCTTGTTGATGGAAGATCATAGTATGCTTGTTTAGAGAAGGCCATAAGTATGAAGTAAAATTTGGGGCCAAGTCTTTGATACATGTGATGGTTAGTGGAAAAGTTTGTGTGTGTATGTCTTAAGGTAGCGCGTGGGAGTTATATTGACAATAGTTTAGAAACTATGTGAAGTATGTATTTATGGGTGGTTGCCTTGAAGTCAACATATGGTTATAAAATAGGCTTGAATGACGTTTTGGGATTGTAATGGAAGGTCGCAATATGCAATAGTGACTTCATATTAAAAGTTCAGAGTAGTCATTGAAGTGGTAAGGCATGTTATACTTAGGATGTGATCTTTAAAGGAGATATAGAAGATGGCATCATATGGTTTAGAATAGTAGCGTGGTCTGGCATGTTGTATTTTTTTTTTGTGACTTAGAGTTAGGCTTGATCACGGCGAAGGGATGAAGTTATTTTCGACATTAGTAGAAAGATTTGTCAATGCTCATATGAGAATTTTAAGCTGAGTTGAATGAATATAATATTTATAGGGAATAGTATAGTTATGGGATATTCGGGAAGTGCTCTGAGCCTGAAAATAAGAAGTTGTATTGCCAAAGTTCTGAAAATTCTATCCTAATTTAGGAGTTATATGCCTATATTCCAGATTACAGAGTAGTGTCGATGTTGTGATTTCCTCAGTTGGATGTCTTGTGTAATCTGTACCCAAGATGCATGGCTCCCTATTACTGCTAGAGCTTTCTTAGAGAGAGTATTGAAGAGAATACTCCAGTTAAGTATGAGTGTGTAGTATAATTCAGTCTGTATGGCCAATAAGTCAGTTTAGCAGTCACATTCGCGTGACTTGTTTTCTCATTTTTGCACTTATTCATGCTACTCGAAATCTCAGACATGCTACTATTCCAAGATAGAGTATACCAGTAGTTATAAGTATAGCCCAGTTCATGTATCATGCATTAAATTCAGATTCCAAATGTTCAGTTATGATTCAATTCGTAGGTGCCCTGTGCATCGCCTCAGTTTTCTGAGTATCTTAGTGAATTGAACATTCATAGAGGGACATAAGGTCCCAAGGGGGAGATACCCCATTCAGATGCATGCATAAATTCTTATTACAAGCTCCGCACCAGTTATCATTGTGTATTCAGTCATACGTTCATACGTCCGTTCAAGCTGATATGCATGAATTAGAAATGCATGTTCAATAGAAAAAGTTCAAGTTATCAGTGTATTTAGTCCTGCGTTCATGAGAACAACTCAGTAACAAATCCATGCATCAAGTATGCATGCTCATATGAGAATTCATCTTATGAGTAGCTTCAGTCGTGTATTCCGTGCATCAGATTTGCATGTCCGGTATAAGAATTCAGAACATCAGTAGTTCCAGCCATATGGTCATGTTTCAGATCAGTGTATTCTTTATTAGAGGACATGTCGTGTCCGTGTTATTCCATACCTCTAAGCTTCAATATGTTCTTACCCATCATTCGAGAACGAATGATCCCAATGGGGAGATAATGTAACACCCCGCATTTTGGGCTAGAATAAAAACCATAATTTCGATGCGTTGATAATCTCGAAGCCATAAATCCTATGCCAAAATGGCATGTTAATTAATTGCATAGTATGTGAATCCATTCAATCTTGAATTTAGACCATAGAGGTCCTTCAACTCAAGGACGAGTTGAAACTATTTTGATTTATTAAGTTTGAGTGGATGTTGTAATTTGTGTCATCTTTCATCGACCATAATTCTTTGTATATGTCAAATTAGAGATCCTACTGTGTGTCAAATTATAGGTCTTCGAGTTATCTTTCCAATGATACCAATTTTGTAAAAATCCGACACCCGAGCAAGAAGTTATGGCCTTTCAAAGTAGTAGGCGGCGCCTAAGTAAATATAGGTGATAGCATAGGCACCGCCTATGTAAAACATAGGCGATAGCATAGGCACCACCTATGTACACATAGGCGATAGCGTAGGCACCGCCTATGTAAGGAATTCTGGTGACTTAAACACTCCGTTTTTGGGGCAAAAGGGTCCTTTTCCACCCTTATTTAGCCATAAACACGAAATTCAGTTCCCAAAGACCCCAAAATACACCTTCATTCACCAAAATTGTTCAAGAACTCTCTCTAGGCTTTCAAAATAAAAACCCAAATAGTTCAAGATTCAACCATGGGTTTTCAAAACAAATTGAAGATTTGGAATCTCTGCAACGTAGGCTTCAAAAAGCACCTATCATATTCGCATATAAAGGTACGTGGGGCTATCCAAAAATATAATGGGTGTAGTTTTTATGAACATGCATATTTTTAAATGGGGGTTTTCAATCAAATGCTAATAACTTGCTTTTAATATGATTTCTAAGTCATTTTCTTTATGTCATAGGAATTGTTTGCCTATATACTTCAATGGTTGAAACCATGCATATGTGATTTGAGATTTTCCATGAAAGTTTGATAAATATGACTAATAAATTATTTTCAAATTCCCATGATAATGTTTCGATACCCCATATCATATTATGATCAACAAAAGAGAGCATGAATTTGAAATAAATATTATTCACTACTTGTAAATGATGAACCACCTTGGTTTTTACATGGTTATGCATACGTGGAAGTGATATTGAGGAATTGCAAGTCGGGTATGAAGATACCCTACAAAAAACGATATGTGATTGAATAAGATGAAATTTGAATGCATTGATTTTATATGAGAAAGGTGGATGCCTGAAGAAGGCGTTTGAGACACAAGGGCTCATCGCTGGAAAAACGTGTTTGTTGACACGGAATATTGGAACCAGTCTAAGTGATCTTGTGTACTTGACTTCATGTCATTCCCAAATTGAGACTATAGGTAGGAGCCCGGGCTAAGTGATCTTGGGCACTACCATTGGGTCGAGACACCATGCTGTGTGATCTTGTGTGTCTTCCCCTCACGTATACTCTAATCTCGGCGGCAACCGGGGTTTGATAGTTGGTTTAAATTATGTATGGTATTTCACATACCTCAGTTGCATTTCATTAATTGTTGAGAAAATATTGCATTACACCCATGTGCTTTCAAATGATTTGATATGAAATTTCTTTATAATGGCTCTCAACTATATTTTGTAAAAATATTATGTTTTGTTTTGATATCTCTGCATGCCAGTACTTTTATGCTGACCTCCTCCCTCTCCAACCTCACAGGTTCAGAGGCCCAGTCTAGGGGTCAAGAGAATCAGTAGATCATTCAGACAGAGTTGCAGAGACAAGTGGTGAGCCTTCAATGTTTTGAAAGGTCTTATGCCCTGCAGTCCTTTTATCTTATATTAAGTTTTGGGGGTCTGCTAGGGGCCTTGTCCCAGTTTTTAGATAGAAATTATTTCAATCATGTAGTAGAGATTTCGCAGACGGTTTTAGAGATGTTGATTTAGACTGTGGGATACTATTCCCTATTTTCATTTTCATATGATTCTTGACCATGTTTCTGTTATATTGTGTTTCTTCCGCATTACTTTGATCATATGAATTAGGTGCATGATTACCAAATAGATAGGGGTGTTTCGGGTCTCCATGGTTTGAAATGCTCGTCACGACCTGGCCCTAGTTCGGGTCGTGAAAAATAATCTAGGAAGGATCCTAACATTTGAAACCGCTAAGATAACTATTAAAGTGAAGATAATGCAATGCATTCATGGGTATCGATTCAGAACAACAATAGCACTTCCCCTACTTCGTCAATTCTCCATGGTTTCCATAACCCTATCTAAGGGTTTTTAGCCGCTCATGCTTGTGAAGTAATCAACAATATTCATGATTGAAAGCATAAGATGAAATCATAATAATCACAAGTAAAAACCCATAATTTGAACTAAATTAATCAACAAAAATCAATACAAGAGAATTCGAAGACCAAAATTGAATCTCAAAATAAAAATATGTTTGTGAGTACAGAAGTACATAACTTCTACTAAAAACACATAAGGGGTATTTATAGTACATGAGGAAACTCTAAAATCAAAGCCCAGATGAAAAAGGACAAATAAAGGTCGGTGGCCACTTATCTGTGTCCACAAACGTCCTGGCTTTGGGTGCATGTGCCAGATGCGGCCTGAGGTTTGCGGCTTGTAGACACCTAAAAGTGCCAGAAAAAATTCCTACGTCTTTTGCTTCTATTTCCCAAGTAGCTCCCTCGATGGACTGATTTGGCCAAAGAACTTTAACGAGAGGGACTTCTTCATTCCTCAATCTACGAATTTGATAGTCTAAGATTTCAACTGGAATCTCTTCATAAGAGAGGCTATTCTGAACATCAATGCTCTGAATAGGGACTACGACTGATGGGTCACATATACACTTCTTGAACAAAGAGACATGGAAGACTGGATAAACTGAGGATAGATCTGAAGGCAATTCGAGCTCATAAGCTACCATGCCGAATCGACTGAGAATCTTGAAGGGGCCAACATATAGGGGACTGAGCTTTCCCTTCTTACAGAATCTATTTACTCCCTTCATGAGAGAGATCTTGAGGTAGACATGTTCACCAATCTCAAACTCGAGATCCTTTCTACGAACATCTGCATAAGACTTCTATCAGCTCTAAGAAGCCCAGAGTCTTTCTCTAAATAACTAAAGTTTCTCAAAGGCGTCGAAGACTAAGTCAGGGCCTATAACTAAGGCATCACTAACTTCGAACCAACCGATTAGAGATCTACATCTCCTACCATAGAGAGCTTCAAATGGAGCCATCTGAATACTGGAATGACAACTGTTGTTGTATGCAAATTCTATCAAAGGCAAGTGCTCGTCCCAACTACCCTTGGAATCAATTAAACACACCCTTAGCATATCTTTCAAAGTCTGAATGGTCTTCTCTGCTTGACCATTTATATAATGATGAAAGGCTATACTGAGAAGAACTTGGGTACCAAGACCCTTTTGGAATTCTTTCCAAAAATGAGAGGTGAACTGGGGACCCCTGTCTGAGATAATTGATAACAGAACGATGTGGACTCTGACCAACTCCTTAATGTAGAATTTGGTGTAATCCTTGGCTGAATAAGAGGTATGAACTGGAAGTAAAAGAGATGATTTGGTCATTCTATCTATAATAACCCAGACTAAATAATGCTGACGGCGAGTTTGAGGCAAACCCATCACGAAGTCCATGTTCACAACTCCCCACTTCCAAGTAATAATACTTAACTCCTTCATAGGACCATTAGGCTTCTGATGCTCTATCTTAACTTGCTAACATGTAGAGCACTTAGCCATAAATTTTGCAATATATCTCTTCATCCCACTCCACCAAAAGATCTCCCACAAGTCGCGGTACATCTTAGTAGCTCCTGGATGAATAGAGTAATGCGCCCCATGCACTTCTGCAAGAATTCGCTCCCTTATGTCATCTACACCTGGAACACATAGACGACCCTGACAATGAAGGATGCCATCTCCCCCTTGGGAGAAAACCTCAACTTTCTAATTCTGGACTGACTCTTTCAACTTGACAAGGCTAGGATCCTTATCTTGCTTTTCTTTCACCTCGGAAACTAGAGATGATTCTGAACTACTCTGAACACATACACCACCCTTTGAAGAATCGACTAAGCCAACGCTTAGTCTGGCAAGATGGTGGACTTCCTAGACTAACTTCTTCTTACTATCATCAACATGAGAAATACTACCCATGGATAGTCTACTGAAAGCGTCAGCCACTATGTTGGCCTTGCCCGGATGATAGAGGACACTCATGTCATAATCTTTTAAGAGCTCTAACCACCTTCTCTGACGAAGATTGATATTTTTTTGAGAAAAAACATACTAAAGGCTCTTATGATCTGTGAAGACGTCTACATAAACTCTTTAAAGATAATGCCTCCAAATCTTTAAGGCAAAGACTACGGTTCCTAACTTAAGATCATGAGTAGGATAATTCCTCTCATGGGGTTTAAGCTGTCTAGAGGCATAGGAAATGACCTTACCATGTTGCATGAAGACACAACCTAAACCCACTTTAGATGCATCACAATACTCTACGAACCCATCTGAACCATCTGGAAGAGCTAAGACTGGAGCTGAGGTGAGTCGAGTCTTCAATTTCTGAAAACTCTTCTCGCATGAATCTAACCACTGAACTTGACCTTCTTCTAAGTTAATCTGGACATAGGAGATACAATAGAAGAAAATCCCTCAACAAACCATCTGAAATAGCCAGCCAAACCCAAGAAACTCCTGATATCTGATGGAGAAACAGGGTGAGGCCAGTTTATTACTTCTTCGGTCCTTTGAGGATCTACTCTAAGGCCATCACCAAAAACAATATGGCCAAGGAATGCTACTGATATTAGCCAAAATTTGCACTTACTGAATTTATTGAATAACTAATGATTTCTGAGAGTCTGGAATACTATTCTGAGATGGTCTACAAGATCGAGCTTAGTGCGGAAATAGATAAGAATATCATCTATGAAGACTATGACAAATATGTCAAAGTACTTCTTGAACACACAGTTCATCAAGTCCATGAAAGTGGTTGGGGCATTGGTAAGACCAAATGACTTGACTAGAAATTTGAAGTGACCATACCACGTATGGAAAGCTATCTTTGGGATGTCACATTCTCTAACTCTGAGCTGATGATAGCCGGATCTGAGGTCTATCTTAGAGAAATAACTGGCACCCTGAAGTTGGTCAAACAAGTTATCGATTCTGGGAAGAGGATACTTGTTCTTGACTGTGACTTTATTGAGTTGACGGTAATCTATACGCATTCTGAGTGAACCATCTTTCTTGTGTACGAATAAGACTGGTGTGCCCCACGGGGAAACGCTGGGTCTAATGAACCCTTTATCTAAGAGATCCTTCAACTATTCTTTCAGTTCCTTAAGTTATACTGGTGCCATTCTATATGGCGGAATAGAGATAGGTTGAGTGTCTGAAAGAAAATCAATACCGAAGTCTATTTCCCTTTTGGAAGAAATTCTTAGAAGATCTTCGGGAAAGACATCTGATTATTTATTCACTACTGGGACTAATTCGAGACTGGAAGCCTCAGAACTGGAATCTCTAACATGAACTAGATGATAAACACACCCCTTAGATATCATTTTCCTTGTTCGAAGGTAGGAAACAAGCTGACCTCTGAACACTGAAGTACTACCCCTCCACTCAAGGACGGGTTCATTCGGGAACTGAAACCAAACTATTCTATTTATACAATCGACTGTGGCATAGTAGGAATGAAGCCAATCCATGTCGAGAATGACATCAAAATCAGTCATCTCTAATTTGGCTAAGTCTACTGAAGTGACTTTCTAAAATATCATAACCGGGCAGTTCCTGTATACCCACCGGGCTATGATGGTTTTACCCACTCGGGTAGAGACTGAGAAGGGCTTTACTAATATTTCGGGACTAATTTCGAAATCAATTGCTATATAAGGAGTAACAAAAGACAAGGAAGCTCCCAGCTCTTGCAAAGCGTAAACATGCACATGAAAGATCTGTAACATACCAGTAACTACATCAGGAAAACTTTCTTGATCTTGTCGAGTCTGAAGAGCATAGAGACAATTTGGGCATTGCCCGCTAGTAGCACTGGAAGTGCGATAGCCTAATGAATACCAAAAACATGAAATTGTCTACTAAGATGCAAATTCTAGCAACCAAATAAAGAGAAAACAACATATAGAATGGAGATGAAGAAGAAGAATGTTTGAAATTAAAGATAGATAAAAAGACCCTTACTCCTATTCAATGATTAGCACTAGAAAATGTTTCAAAATATTCAACACACCTCACATATAAGAGTTCAAACCTTCCTCTTAGGTGACCCAAAGGAAACACTCTTCCTCAAGTACACCTTTCTTGCCAAATTATCCAAAACAAGTGAAACCCTAACTTCAAATGTTCTTGGACCAATTTTCTGATTCTAAGAGCTAAAACTAGAGACTAAAAACTACAATATAAGAGTAATATCCAATTTCATCAAAGTCTAAGGAAAATAGAATCTAATAGGTCTATTTATACTATTAAATAACAATGATGAAAATACCCTTAATGAAGGGTGCTCCTTTGGAGTGTAAAAGAGAGCTATCAAAAGACAATATTGCCCTTAATAATCCCAAGTATAGGCGACCTTGGAGTGTAAGAACCCTTTCTCCAATTTTCAACTTGAACAAGGCGTTGTAATGGTTCCAAAATGTCTTAAAGCATTTTCAAATTCGAGGCTTGAACCTTTGACAATTCGAAGCGTGAAGCTTTGAGAAGACCTTATAATCCTTTTGCTCTTTATGTTTGTATCATTCTCCCCATCTTGAAAGGAATTTGACCTCAAATTCAAACCTTGTAAAACCAAAGAGAGGGAAAACAAACACATAATCCTTGTGATAGAAGGGTTACCATTAGTATCACAACTTAGGTAAACATGCCAAGGGGGTACACTCTTAGAATACAACCAATCATCCTTTGTTATGAGTAAGAAACACCGACCGCTAGCACCACAAAACACACAGCTAATAGGAACATCAATGAGTGAAGGATATAATCTAAAACCAACACAAATACCACTTGTTTTCAAGGGAAGACAAACATTCAAAATTCGACATGTATGGCTTAAAAAAGTTCTTTTAATAACACATATCCTATCACTCACTACATCTCTATGAACATGGTCATTATAAAGCATTCTACTATCAAGGTCTTTATCAACAAATTCAAAGGACCATATTTATCATCAAGATTTATATTACAAGCACCAACAAGTTAAGGTTGTTCACATATGAAATATATCTGCGAGTCCTTTGTGTTTGACATAAAAGTATTAGCATAAAGGATACCAAAGACATGAATAGCATCAATATCAAAAATAAATGCACATGACCAAAAATTATTCCACCCACATCCCAAAGGAATTCCGGGGTCAAATGGAAGTAGAAGATAAAGATCTAAGCCGAGATGACCCACTACCTTCATTAGGCTAATTTGCTCACAATCATTCAAGGAATTACACCCAACTTTGACGTACACAAGGCCACTATGAACAAGACTACTATCATGTATTTCATTACATAAGTTCAAACAGCCATGTTCAATACCAAGATCATCAATACAAGCATTATCACTAACTTGGAAATTCTCAAATATACCATTCTCATGCTCAAGTAGTGTACTAGTTTTAAGAAAAAGTTAATCATTATTCATAATAAAAGAGCTACTAAGGAAAGAGATATACACTTGCAAACCCAAAACCACTTCACTAGACACTAAATCACAATATTTGGAGTTCAAAGAAGTGTTGAGGGTAGCAAAGTCACCTCGGGTAAGGCTTGGGCAGTCCACTTTTTTGGCGCTCTTGGTCAAGTGAGACTCTAGTTCATTTCTCATGCTTTCATGTGGAACTCCATTTGGATCCTTCTTGATTATCATTTCATCTAGAACATTCACATAAAAAGAATCAAAGCTAGGCAAAATGCTAGCTTTTGGGTTAGGAAGTGACAAAGGTTCTTTGTGGACAAGACCCACAATCAAGCAATTTTTTTCCTTTCCAACCTCACTACCCGCGAATTCCCTTTTCTTTTCCTTCTTTTTTTCACACTTTTTTTGTACCTCAACATCAATCTTCTCTCCATTTTGAAAACCGACCTCATCACCCTCAGATTCTATCACCATCTCTTCTCTTAGTTGTATGGGGTGATTTTGGTTTAGTGGATCTTGGGGAAGAGGCATTGGATTACCTTGGTGATGTATTTGGATTTGTGGCATAGAATTTTATAGAGTGTGAGGTCTTTGGTAAAGTGGATTTGGAACTTGGTGGTTTGAATTTTGTAGAGGCTTTGGTGGATATAATCTATCAACCTTCGCTTTCATTCTAATCACACCACCCGTCAAGGACACCATTTCACCCCTCATAGCATTCACATTACTTTTCAACGCATCATTATCATTTTTCATTTCTCGGGAAAAGGCATCAAACCAAGCCATCAAGGCTCCAATAGCATCATTTCCCAAAGGTTGGGAAGTAGTACCTTCGGGTTTCACGACAAATGTACCTAAAAGAACTAAAAAAAACAGCAAGCAACACAACCTACAAAACGATCAAACAAGTTAGTTCAAAAGCCTCACTTCACTCACGCTTAACCTCACCTCACACTTGGCCTCACAAGTGTTGAAGAATCGATAATACTTGGCAAGTTACTTGACAGGTGAGAAGCTTTGGTTCAGAATCGATCTTTGTTTGAAACGACTCAAATAAAGCGATGCACGAACTTGAACCAACAAAATACTATGACTTAAAAATGAGAAAAGCATACAAAAACCAAAGACACGAAATAAACAAACTTTAGACTAATTACCAACCTAGTAGGTACTTACTAGTTTGCTAATTAGTGATAGAACCAAAATATTGAAACTAAAAACAACAATTAGAAACTAGGAAAACTAAATTTAGAGGCGAATATCGGTTGAGCACAAGTGATGACATGGCACTACGTGGTTGGTTATCATTTTTCAAAATTCCAAAAAATTTTCCCAGCTTGTTTCGGCCAACACCTCTCAGGAAGGAAGAGAATTCAGTTTTGGAGGGAAAAATTTCAAGTTTGAAGCCTTTTCAAGCTTCAAAATGGATGATAAATGAATTGGTCCCCCTTTGTACTTGCAATTGTACTTTGTTGTCCCTTGTCCCCTCCTCCTTTTGGAAGAATGGAATATTCTTTGAATATGCTTTTGGACAAACAACTTTTTCACTCTCTTTCTTCCTTTTTTTGGATCAAACAAGAACTTTGAATATCCTTCTTCACTAAGTTATGAAGATCATGGATGAACAAGAGGAATATTCAAGCGTTGACCAAGTTTGACCACCTAGCAAATGAACTCCAAATCTGAATTTTTTTGAAGATCTAGCTCCCTTAACCCAAAACAACTTCAACCAACCAAAAATCAGCAACAAATCAAGTCACCAACACCAATGAAAAACATCACCCTCTCCCAAAAAAGCTTCTAACAAGCCACAACAATGATGGATCTAGCTCAAAATCAATCAAACTTCACTCTAAAAGTAGATCTAGACTCCCTAGGTGCTAGGGAATAAGAATCTAGCACTTGAAACCAACAAAACAACACAAAAACATGTAGATCTAAGATCTAAGATTCAGTCAAAACACAAAAACGTGAAACACCTATTTCTTTTTTGATTTTCTTGACTCTAAACTCTTTTTTGTGGAGATTTTCTTAGATCCAAGACTTAGGTTTGTAGGAATAACCCTAAACCTGGCTCTAATAGCAAATGATAGCCTAATGACTACTAAACACACAAAATTGGCTTCTAAGATGCAAATTCCAGCAACCAAATAAAGAGAAAACAACACATAGAATGGAGATGAAGAAGAAGAATGCTTGAAATTAAAGATAGATAAAAAGACCCTTACTCCTATTCAATGATTAGCACTAGAAGATGTTTCAAAATATTCAACACACCTCACAAATAAGAGTTCAAACCTTTCTCTTAGGTGACCCAAAGGAAACACTCTTCCTCAAGTACATCTTTCTTGCCAAATTATCCAAAACAAGTGAAACCCTAACTTCAAATGTTCTTGGACCAATTTTCAGATTCTAAGAGCTAAAACAAGAGACTAAAAACTATAATATAAGAGTAATATCCAATTTCATTAAAGTCTAAGGAAAATAGAAGCTAATAGGTCTATTTATACTATTACATAACAATGACGAAAATACCCTTAATGAAGGGTGCTCTTTTGGAGTGTAAAAGAGAGCCATCAAAATATAATATTGCCCTTAATAATCCCAAGTATAGGTGACCTTGGAGTATAAGAACCCTTTCTCCAATATTCCACTTGAACAAGGTGTTGTAATGGTTCTAAAACATCTTCAAGCATTTTCAAATCCGAGGCTTGAACCTTTCACCATCCAAAGCGTGAAGCTTTGATAATACCTTGTAATCCTTGTGCTCTTTATGTTTGTATCAAAGTGGCACCCTGCTGATTTGGACGACCGGACTGAGCTGAAGAGCAATTCTATTGACCCTGAGGACCTGGCTGCGGACAGTCTCTAACTCTATGGCCTAGCTTGCCACAACCAAAACAAATGCCACTACCTGCTCTACACACACCCTGATAGTGCTTACCGAAAGTCTAGTAAAGAGGATAGGTGCAGGAACTACTAATACTGTCCTGGGTCTTAGAGCCTAGCGCTCTATCTTTGTTACCCTTTTTAAACTTATAAACTGGAGCACTGGCTGTAGAGGGGGCTGGAACTGATGACTTAGGACGAAACTAGAAACAGTTTTCTCCTTCTAATTTAGGCTGAGAGAAATTGAAACTACCTATCTCCGCTCTCTTATTCTACTTTCCTCTCTGCTTAATTTTCTGCTCTTCTATCTGTTGAGCATGGGTCATAAGTCTAGCTAAGGTCATGTCATTGTTCAACATGGTGGATCTACACTCATTAACCACACTGTCGTTCACCCCTGAAGTGGACTTACTCATCTTGGATCTACTGTCTGCAACTACATGAGGGGCATACCTGGCTAATTGAGTAAACTTAAAAGAATACTCTTTCACTGTCATATTGCCCTGCCTGAGGTTGATGAACTCTAGCACCTTGGCTTCTCTAAGATCTTGGGGAAATAATCTGTCTAAGAATGCAGTGACAAACTTCTCCCACTCTATAGGACCTGTATCATCTGATCTTTTGGACTTTCACTGTTTGAACTAGGCATGAGCCAAATCCTACAACTGGTATGCATCTAGCTCAGCACTCTTAACAGTAGTCACCCCCATGGTGTCTGTCACTTTCTAAACTTTATCTAAGAATTCCTAAGGGTCTTCATCTACCTTAGAACCGAGGAAGGTTGTAGGATTTATTCGGGTGAAGTCCCGAATCCTCGCTGGACCTGAGTTGGCCACTAGGTTGGCCAAAACAACTATTGGCCATTTAATATGAGCAGTGCCTGATTGAGCAAAAGTGGTAAATACAATCCTGAAATCTGCATGCGAAACATGATTGCCCAAGGGTTCTTCGGGCTGTGGGGCTGACTGATTTCTTCTCTTAGGAGGCATATTCTAAAATAAAGGGAAGAAGCGGATTAAACTGAGAGACTGACTTGTGATTATGCTCACTGGTACGACATAAACACTGAAAGAATAGAAACTGTTCTTAAATTTCTCATAGCCTCTTGTTCATAAATGTGGCGCGTAACATACCCATGCACAAGACTCTACTAGATGCGGCTTTCAGACTTCTAGGACTATTGAACCTGGCTCTGATACCAAGTTTGTAACGACCCGATTTGCTGAATTGGAATTCTACACAGTGCTCATGACCTCGAAGGACCATAAGCTAACCCATGACTGATATTTATACCTGTCTACTAAATAAGATAACATAATAATGTTGAAACATGCAATGAAAGGCCATAAGGTTCGATCATGAACATAACTGAATAACGTAACATCTGTGTGGGGTAATATAATAACCAAAACAAAACTAAAGTCTAAAACATGATAGTTTGTATCTAGTCTGAAAGCCACTACTGTCTGAAGAATCTGAATAAGGAGTTGATGGGACATGTCCCTAACTAACTCTAACTAATAAGCTAATCAATGAGATACTAGAAAATTATTATATCCTCGAAGGATGCTGAATCTGGAATCTACTGCTAATTTGAAACTTGTGTCTCTAAACTTATGGTGTAACATAAAAAGAAAGCATCATAGCGCAAATGCATCAGTACAATGGAATATACTAAGTATACATATAAGGCAGGCTATATGCAAGAGTTTGCATGCATGATCAATACTAACTGACTGTCTAACATGAACGTGAGAATGCATACATAAATATGCAACTGTAACTGACAACGTGATAATAAGATACTGATACCGTGGTAGCATAACTACTAATTCTAGACACTGATAACATGATATAACTGATAACATGAATGACTGTATCTGAATATAACTTATAACATGGGCGACTGTGTCTGACAGTACTGAATCTGATGGAACTATCTGAGTTTCATACTATGCTTGGGTTGACTATGTCTGACAGTCCTGAAATTTGAAGAACTGTCTGAGTTCTATTATTGAGACTGATTGACTGTATCTAAAAGTCCTAGTTCTATAACATGAAACTGTAGGAAGTAGGATCTAACCGATATGCCCCAACTATGCTATAATAGCTGAGCTGGGGTCCAATCTATGCCCTGATTGGGAGGGTGTCAATATCGCGCCACTGGTAAGGACAATATGTGAGTAACCTTATATAATAGATAACTCTAGTGAGAATGGTGGGCACCCTCACATAAAAGGTTAAGCCACCTCATCTATCCTCATATAGCAGGCTATGATGTCTCAACCTATGTTGGCTACATAGTTCTGTAATGTAAGGATTGCTTCTAGGAATCACACCCTCATATAAAAGGTGAGTCCCCATCCTTAGTTCACTTGGTGCTATTCCTACTCCTATCTGACTGGACACTGAACATGATTACTGAACTGAACTTAGCATGGATTGAGTTATAGAATTTCTGTGGCTGATAGAATACTACTGATATCAAATAACTGACTGAGTCATGAGATCATGGAGATTTTTCCTGAGTCAAAAGACTATCTGAAGTCTAAGAGTTCATAGCTTGACTGAGATTATCGTAATAACATGACATGGCTCTAAGTACACAGCTAATATTTTGGGTACAAGTGCCCCTAGGACTCGATGGAAGGAAACAGACATGACTTGATATTCTTGAATACATGATAATCACCATAATACGTTTATTGAAGAATTTCATCAAACGTCTAATAAGCATAAACTTGTACATTTATGGGGATTTTCATGATATCATGCTAGTTAGGCAAATTTCCTTCATCTAGGCATTTTATCAAACATATAGCAGGCATAGTACATGTAAATATCATGGTATAGCAATTAAACATCATGGAGTTTTAGTCATGAGATTTCGTAAATCTTTATCTATACTAATTAACCCACATGGAATATATCATCAAATCATGGAATAGAAATCAATTCCTCTATCAACGTGAAAGAGAACATACAAAGCATGAACACATGGAAAAAATCCATAAGTAGTTGAAAAGGGATTCTTGGACTTCATGGACAAAAGGAGACCATAAATGATTACTATGCATACCTTAGTTCGAGACTTCGTGAAGATTGATGGTGAAACCTTCTTGAATTTGGACCTTCTATGAAAACCCTAGTTTGAGTTCTTGAGAGTATTTGAGAAAAATAACAATATTATGGATGAATAAGGCTAAATCCCATGTTTGGATGCTTATATCGGGAGGCAAATTGACCCTTTTAACCCTGGACACATAATTTAAATTTCAGTAAAATTTTTCGAATTGAGCCCTTGGCACAACGCGACGTTATCGCATCGTGTCACTAAAAATCGACAATTGAGAAATTGCATAGTGGCGCGACGCGGAGCTATTATGTTGCCACCTTGTATACAACCTGGAAGTTTGGCGCGACATGCCAATATTGCAGAGCAACACTGGAATTTGACAATTGCCATTTGAGCTATCTCTACAACGTGCTAAAGGCTCAGGTCAAACACGGTCTCACTAAAAATGACCTAACTCTTCGCCCGGGTGTCGGATTTGGGCAAATTATATATCGATGGAAATCTTATTAATTTTCCACGTAATAGGAAGTGAAAATTATGGAAATACCACGTGTATAAGAATGAATTCTTATTTCAAAACAACTTCTAACATCCTTGAGATAATTTTCAAGCTAAGAAAAAGAACGGGTATTATAGGACCCATGGTTGGATCATCTTATATAATGTCACCACCTCACTCTCAACAATTAGTAGTCGATTAGCCATTACCTCTATTATCTTCTCAACACCTGGTATATCTGGAACACTAGCCTCTGTAATAACATCCTCATCCATAGTATCTATCAAAGACACCACCCACATACCGTTTCACTGTTGCTATATCATAAACATATTAAATATCATTTGCTCATCATTCAGTTTGAAAGTGATCACCTCCAAGTTCATATCAATAAAAACCCGACTAGTAGATAAGAAGGGTCTGGCCAAGATAGTCAGAGCTTGAGCATCCACTTTACAATCTAAAATTATGAAATCTTCTAGGTAGGTGAAGGATGCCACCCTTACTTCTACGTCATACAAAATACCCACTGGATCTTTTATAGATAAATCAGCCATCAACAGCCTTGCAAATATATGCTTGATTTTTCCTAATCCTAACACCATGTATATCACTAACGATATTAAATTTATTCTTGCTCCTAAATCATATAGAGCCTGATTTATATCAAAATGCCCAATAGAGCATGGTATGGTGATTGCTCCCAGATCCCCCTTCTTTTATACTAATGGTGCATGAGAAATCATGCTAAAATATTTTACCTTATCTTTGGCCTCATTTGCGACCCAATCATCACCGTACTCACTCTCATAATCATCATCACTACAAGTCAGCTTCTTGAACTCAGCTTCAAGTGGCTTGTTAGTAATAATATTATCCTTCTTTGGCTCATTAGTAGTAGGCACACAATGATCATCAGGTGGTATGCCACTCCTTGCGTTAAATTTTCAAACAATGAGCCAGAGTTGGAGGATTCTGTACTAAGTCAGTAGGGAGAGTACCTGGCTACCTTTGAGCTAAAGTGACAGAGATCTGCCCACCTTTTAGGTCAATCCTGAAATATAAGACTTAAGTTCTTTAAGTAAAGTTTCTTGACTCTATTAAAACTTCACCAATTTAGATAACATTTTTTCTATTTTTTATTACGTATCTCTTCTGTCAGGTGAAACATATTTGTCTCCCCTTTCCTTGTAATTATCTCACCATATCTAGTTAATGTCTCTGTCATCATAATATTTTTGACCAATATTTCCTTGTCATTACACTTGGAAACCCACCAACTAACAATCCAAATATTTTGCCTGCTTCTCTAACTCAGATTCGTAAGCTTTGGAGGCTGCACCCTGTGCCCCTACTGCATTAACCTTTATGGAATTTATTATTGCAATTGTTTGGTCAACTCACTGATATCAGTCCATAATAGTGAGATCTCTTAAGCTACAATATCCTCAACCACTCTCTTCTCACTAGAAACTCCAATGGTATAAGTTCTAGAACCTCTCTTAAACTCCCGAGCTTGACACTCAACGTTAGTTAGCAAGATCTGATCCATAATACTAAAAGCTATATCCCATTACAATCTCATAAAGTCTCCTTCATAAATAGTGTCTGGCATAGCTTTGGAACTGATGGTTAGGGCTCTATAGAATATCTCTAACAAGCCTGGCCCTAAAATTCGATGGTTGGGCACCATGTTAAGATTCTTCTTAAATTTAAACCATGCCTCGTACATAGATTTTGACTACAACTACCTAAAATTATAAATCTCATCGTTGAGCTATAATACCCTAGATGGAGGAAAGAAATTGTTCAAGAATTATGTATATAAATCATTCCAAGAGGGATAGATGCTCTTGAAAGTTCCACCAGCCATAATGATGTTTCTCTAGTAAGGGAGATGGGAAACAACCTCAGTCTAAGCACCTCCTTATCTACCCCAGGAATAGTATATAAAGTGAAAATCCCAGTAAAATTTTCTAAATGCATGATTGTGTCATTTGTAGGCAACTCCACAAACACACCTTTTAAGTATAAGAGCTAGATCATAGCACTAGAGATGTTAAACTTGACATCGGGGGGTAAGATAGGTGGAACAATGGCTCCAGTGTCTGTCGGCTCAATGTATCCCAAATCTTCTTCATTATCCTCGTATGGATACACATACTAATATGCTGGGATCACTTAAGGACAACCACCTCTGACTCTGTTTTAATTTCCATTGAGTGTTGCTCAGCAATCTGCTGCCTGTCTCTGCTCAGCTAACTCTGTCTCCCAAGTTATCCGTTGATCTTCTTCCCTCTTATTATTAGTGGTTTGTGCTAAAATCATCTCTCGTTTATTGATCAACAATGTCCTAAACTCCTTCAGAAGGAGGTGGAGGCACATCATCACGAACCTCTTTAGGAATATCATTTTTTTTATGTTGTCATGCTACTAAGTGTCTGTAGGATCCTATCTGGATTTGAATTCACTGGGATTAAGGGATTGCCTCTACTCCGTATACTAGGAATACACCAACGTATATCCAACTAAGAACAAAAATAAAAATAAAACACGTAAACTACAATAACTTCAATTCATAAATCAATACTGTATTCTCCGGCAACGGCACCAAAATTTGATAACGCCAAAGATACACCTTAATTTCGAATATTATACGGTCACTGTCAAATATAGAATCCCAACAAAGGTTGGATTCAAATCCCAAGGGAATACGTGGAATCATAGCTCTAGCTGTTGTAACCAACAGGCAGAACTAGAAAAGTAAATGGGGGTTTTTAACTAGCAATATCGAACAAGTGGCAAGTATTAAGTGAACACTAGAATTGTGTTCCCACTGGCATCTTAACTCCGTAAACTTATCATGCTTTATTGAACGAAGCTAATACCTTGCATTCAGAATTGATAAGTTATGTACTATCAATAGTCTTTTAAACGAGCTTATAGATTTCACCATTTACCTTTTAAGTCTCAGGATGTCGCCTTACTAACCCTTATCTTGATCTCAATTAACTATTACCTTTTGAGTCTCTAGTTATTAGATGACAGCTAACCATCTTACTTAGATAATACGTAATAGAGTGGATTGATATTTAAATTTCAAATTACTTTTCTCATTATCTTTTCCAAGTCATTACTCCTCTTTTGGATAAAGAAGCAATAATCTAGGCAGGATCCTAACATTTGAAACCGCTAAGATAACTATTAAAGTAAAGATAATGCAATGCATGCATGGGCATAGGTTCAGAACAACAATAGCACTTCCCCTACTTCGTCAATTCTCCATGGTTTCCACAACCCTATCTAAGGGTTTTTAGCCATTCATACTTGTGAAGTAATCAACGACATTCATGATTGAAAGCATAAGATGAAATCATAATAATCATAAGTAAAAACCCAAAACTTTAACTGAATTAATCAAAAAAAATTCATACAAGAGAATCCAAAGACTAAAATTTAATCTCAAAATAAAAATATGTTTGTGAGTACAAGAGTACATAATTTCTACTAAAAACACATAAAGGATATTTATAGTACATGAGGAAACCCTAAAATCAAAGCGTAGATGAAAAAGGACAAATAAAGGTCAGTGGCCACTTATCTGTGTCCACATACGTCCTAGCTTTAGGTGCATGTGCCATATGCAGCCTGAGGTTGGCGGCTTGTAGACACCTACAACTGCCAGAAAAAATTCCTACGTCTTTTGCTCTTGAGATTTTGGACTTCTGGCACTTACCTTATCCATATGGCGGCCCACAAGTTGGCATAGGTAAATGTCGGAAGTTCTTTTTTAGCTCTTTCACTCTCTGGATCTTCAATTTCGGTACATACCTTAGTCTTATACAGACCACACGTGCTATATGTGGACAAGGTAAGTGCCAAGCCTTCCAATACATGCAACCAAGTTTCAAATCTTTAACTTTCATCACATGTTTTGGTCACGTATATCCAAAAAGTGTCAAAAATACACAAAATTGATCAAGTAAGTAGCCAAAATTGCCATTTTCATCTTTTTCACAAACTTAGCATCCAAAACCTAGTTTCCTGCAAAACATGCTCGAAACACATCATATCTAACAAAACAACCTAAGAATCTTGCATAGTTTTATCGTTTTAAGTTTCAAAAGTACTATATTTCTATAGCAACTCATCTATACACATTATGAGTGTGTCATCCTTCTTGTGCACGAATAGAACTGGAGCACCCATAGGGAAATACTAGGTCTATGAACCCTTTATTTAAGAGATCCTTAAGTTGCTCCTTCACAATCTTAAGCTCAATCGGAGTCATACGATAGGGAGAAATGGAGATAGGTTGGGTATCGAGAAGGAAATCAATCCCAAACTCTATTTCTCTATCGAGAGGTACCCTGGGTAAATCATATGGGAAGACCTCAGAAACTTCATTCACTACACGAACTGACTGAATGGTTGGGGCTTCAAACTTAGTATCTTTAACTCGAACAAGGTGGTAGATACACTCTTTTGCTATTAACTTTTTGGTTTTAATATAAGAGACAAAACAACCCTTGGGAGGCACCGAACTACCCTCCCACTCAAAGAATGACTCATCAGGAAACTAAAACTTCACTACTTGAGTGCGACAATCGACTAATGCCTAGCATAAATAGATCCAATCCATGCCCAAAATAACATTGAAATCCATCATCTTTAACTCTATTAAATCTGCAAATATGACCCTATGGAGGACTGTAACAGGGCACTTTATAAAAACAAGTGAGGTCACAAAAGAGAGGTTTGACCCAGGCTCTAGCTACACATAAACATCAAGGTGAAAGCCACGGAGCATACTAGTGAAAATATCTGGGGAACTCTCTTGCTCCTAATGGGGTGGTATAGCATAAAATCAATTCTAAAGCTGACCACCATCGGTACTGGATGATGTGTCTACTGTAGAGATGGGCAACCTAACTAAACAGCTAAATTTGTGGACTGAGTCTGAGGACAAGCATAATTGCTTCCCTACTTAGTATAAGGACATTCCTTGACCTTGTGGCCCATCTTGCCATAATAATAACAACTATCTCTGCCCATCAAGCACTCACTTAGATGGGCCTTACCATACATTGCGCAAACTAGATAACTTAGTCTCCCAAGCCAAACTACCATAGGATCTAGAAGTCGAAGTTTTTCCCCGCTGCTCTTGCGTAGTTTTGGGTGTAGGGGCATAAGACGAGGACGGTGCAGGTGCTGACGAGTGACCTTAAAACTGAGAACGACTCCCCCTACTGACTTCTGTTGACTAAACCCAAATTATTTAGTCCCAGCCATCTTGTTCCTCCTCTCTTATTCCTTTAACTTTTCCACCTCAATCTGTTGAGCATGGGTCATCAAACGAGTAATATCCATATCTCTAATAAACATGCCAGTCCTACACTCCTTAACTACCAAATCAAACACACTAGTGACAAACTTACTCATTCGAGCTTTGGAATCTACAATAACTTTGGGGCATACTTAGTTAGTTGGGTAAATTTAAGGCAATATTCGTTCACTAACATAGAGCCCCGCCTCAGGTTCATGAAGTCATCTACCTTATCCTTCCATATCTCACAAGGAAAGAACTTATCCAGAAATGCATTTTGAAATACATCCCAACTCATAGAATTTGTATTCTTACCTCTACCATCCCTCCACATAGTAACCCAATCATAAGAAACATCTTTCAATTGATAGGAAGTCAATTCCACACTTTCCTCTTTAATAACATGTATAATTTGTGTAATATTTTTCACCTCATTAATAAAGAACTGAGGATCTTTATTCACCTTTGACCCAAAGAATTCAGGTGGGTTCATCCTCATAAAGTCCCTAATTCTAGCTGCAGCTAAGTTACCATTCTTCTAAAGTGGTACTGTTGTTGGCTGGTGTCCCAGAACATTTGCATCTGCAGCTTGAGCTGACACTTAGAACGCAGCCTGAAACTCAGCATATGAGACATTTTCATTCAAAGGGTCTGCAAGAGGTGGTAAGGCTGGTTGATCCTCATTTCTGCGTGTATAAGCTCTTTGAGGAGGCATTCTCTGTCATGTGAAAGCACAAATTTAAGCAGATAAAGCTAATACCAAAGCACGATAGAGATCATGAAAGAAAGGATAGATCCTAATACGTCCCATAGCCTCTTGCTCATAAGAGGGAAAATTATGCTTATTTGGGGTTATAGCTCGTGAATTGAGTGTTTCCAAGGAAGAAAAAAAACAAAAGCCCTTAAGCCTTATATGACTGCCTGGTTTTTTACACTATGGCGTGACACGGAGCATATCACGGAGACCTATAACTGTGACACACTGCCTATCGGAGAGGCTTACCTCTATGACATGCTGCCTATCGAAAAGGGTGACCTCCGTTACTTGTCGAAATCGCAGAGGCATACTGCCTCCGTGGTTCAAAATCACCTCGAATCTCCTCCAAAATTTTTGAAACTCTCCCGGATGACCCTTTTAACATTCCTAAACATATTTCAAGCCAAAAATCAATATTGCGAACACGAGAAGGCCAAAAATAAAATATTCAAAATATTAAGGGTGTGAAGGTGCTCATGACACTTGTACTTAGTGTGGAATTGTTGCTTTGGGGACCTTCTAGCACATGACGACTAATTGGGAACTTGTCTAGGATCCTGGGGGGTATTGCAGGTCTGCCATAATACTCGTAAAAACCTCTAGAATCTCTACCTCGAGGAGTGTAACCTCTGAACTTGCCCTGGCGGCGCACCCTCTTGGTGCCTCCTTGAGATGCTTGAAGAATAGACTCAGTCATCTTAGCATGATCCACTATACTCTGAAATGATGCCCCTGGCACTACCATCTGGACAGTAGCAAGTTGAAGTAAAACATCCAACCCCTTCACAAACTTTTAAATCTTCTCAAACTTGGTGGAAATACTGGTATAAAAATATCTAGAAAGGCATAGAAACATATTTCATACTATTCAACAGTCATGGAGCCCCGCTCTAAGTGATCAAACTCATCTCTCATTTGATCTCTCAAACTATAAGGTAAATATTTGT
This sequence comes from Capsicum annuum, assembly GCF_002878395.1. Classification (NCBI taxonomy): domain Eukaryota; kingdom Viridiplantae; phylum Streptophyta; class Magnoliopsida; order Solanales; family Solanaceae; genus Capsicum; species Capsicum annuum. Next base: position 83,919,617 of record NC_061118.1, on the reverse strand, counting down.
CCAAAAAGGCCTCAGCAAACTGATCCCAAGTTATCTCTGACGAACCAAAAGGTCTGCAACTGACAAGTGACCTCTACCAATCCCTGGTTGTATCTCTTAACTAGTAGGTAGTGTAAGCAAACCCCATGTGTTTTGAGCGATACTTTTCTTTATAATCAATCAAGAACTCATAGGCATTCTCACCCATAACACCACTGAACCTAGGTGGACTTAAATAAGTGAATCTCTCAAACCTCTTCTGATCCTCAGAAGACATAATTATACTCACAATAAAATAAGGAATAGTGAATCTGGCTATATGAGACCCCACTCGAGGGGGTAACATAGATAAAGGTTGAACTCATGATTTTGGAATACTATAGTTGGATACTGGCATAAAAAGAGGAACAACACTTAGAGTCTGTGGAGTACCATAAACAATGTCGGTACCACTAGAGCATCTACACCCACAATTAGAGGAACACCATAGACAGGCTCTTGAACAGGCGGAGGTACAACACTTAGAGTTGGAGAAACACCAGGTGCACTCAAAGGAACACCCTCCAAATGAGTCAGCAAGCGTATCAATAACCCCTCAAAGATTGGGTAAAAGAACTCTGTAGGACTTGAATGGGTCCCACATCTCTAGCATACTCAGGCTGAGGCTCAAAGGAGAGCCCTCTAATAGTACCTCTAGATACGGAAGATCCTCATGCCCATCCTCTATCTCAGACCCATTTATGACCTGCAAGTCGTCCTCTAGATTGAGCTCTCTCCTCGGATGATGGTTTAACATCTCTAACCTCATAAGATCTAGTCCTCACCATCTGTGCAGAAAGAATTCAATATGATTTAGAACACAAGGTATAAAAGAATTGGCACAATATGGAACAAAATAAGGGAAATTTCCTAAAGATATCTTATAGCCTCTCAGAGATAGATACAAATGTCTACATACCAATCTGTGAGACTCTACTAGACATCTTGTTCTTACAATGTTGAGACCAATGAACCTGGTGGCTCTGATACTAATTTCTCGCGATCCAAAAACTAAGGGTCATGATGGCACTTGTTATGGCAAGTCTTGAGAGTAAGCCTATCACCCAAACTGACATGAAATAAGAAAACAACACCAAGACCCAAGGTAAGACTTCTAGAACAAAGTTGAACCATATGTATACAATATTAGCGGAAAATACATAGCACTAACACCATAAATACATAGCACTAACACCATAAATCACCCTAAAATTTATTGTCACCATGTAAGAACCAATTAAGTACATCTCAAAGTTAAAATATACAACTGATAGTCCAAAAAAGAACATAATATATCTCTGAATACTAAAACAAGACATAAACCAAATAAGAGCAGATAGTAGATCAACTCTAGAAGCATAGACTGACCGCTACCTTAAAAATACTCCAACACTACCCGAAATCAGCTATCGTGCGGTGAACTCGTACCTCGATCTGTATCGAAAGGGTGTGGTAGGGATGTGTATGATCCATTTATACTAGGTAAGTTCATAGACAGACTGATAAAAGTAGAAAATAAAGTATATAAAATACACACTATGGGCACATCACTTGTAATTAGAAAATATCTCAAACGGTAGCCCACACCTTCTCCACTAATAGTTCTAAAGTATACATATATACCAAATACAAGTACAAAAAAGAAGCAAATGATATATACACATCAAATTAAACACGAAGGTACAACACAAGAAGTAAAAAATGTATAAAATGCAATGTGAATAATAATGATACGATGGATGAGGTTGTTACACAACCTCCGTATACACCTACTGAGATGTGCTCCTGAGGTAGGATCCATGACGAGTTCGACAACCCATATACAATTCAATAACCAATACCAATTCAATATCCATAACTCTTCTCTAGCACATGCATCGACAAAAGGTTATTAATGATGTCATATTTTCTGTGAGAAAAAATTAGTATTTCTACAATGGTACTGATTATTTCTACAGTGGTACCGATGTTTTATGAATTTATATAATATGAGGATGTAATGCTCACAATCAATCAGAATAGAAATTTCCAAATCCAACCAATATATCAAGCACGTGAGCCAAAAATCCACTAATAAGCCAACCATCCATGATCCAATATAATCCATATGCCAATAAAGTAAGATATGTAATAATATGACATTGATACCACATTGACCCCAACTTAAGCAATTTCCACCAAAAAGAGTACAACCAATTACATAAATACCAGACCAATAACATCATATAAGATCCTACACGGTCACACATAGCAAATAATGTCTCAAAATTACCAAATAAGAACAACATAGGTCCCCAGATGGGCACAAAATAATAATAAATCCATTTTCATGATTAGTTTCCATACCTATAACATGTTTTTATATCAGCATTAGATGGAGCCTTATCTTTACGAACAGACACAAAATCAACTAAAACATACAAATATACAACATATGCATTAAAAGAAAGCCAATGATGCTCATATTGCTCATTTTTAGTCGGGAACAAAATAAATCCCTAAGATGGATTTTTGAAGAAGTAGGGTAAAATCAAAATTTTAGTTCATAAATATATTTTCCATAATTAAAGCAAGTCATAGAAGAAAAGCTAAGTAAAAATGGGTTGGAATTGGAGATTATATTGAAGAAATACTAATTTAGGTCTTCCGATCCAAAATCTCAAATTCAACTTTTGAAATCGAGTTTTAACAAGCTTTAAATGACAAAAATCAAAGAAAAATAATTGAAATGCGGATTTGGAGCTTACCCAAGCTTGAAAATTAAAGAAATCGCCCAAAAAAATCTAAAACTTGAAGCTCCAAGTATTAAAAATAGTGGAAAAATCGATAATGGGATATATATATTACCTAGATATCGCTTAAGTAGACACTATGCTGCTTAAGCGACCAAGTGCCACTTCCGTGACACCCGCCCCATCTGCACGCATCGCTTAAGCGGACCTAATGTTGCTTAAGCGACACTTGGCTGGTTAAGCCAGGTAGCTTAAGCGACTGGCTGGCCGCTTAGCAGTCTCCGCTTAAACGGCCCTTGGGTCGCTTAAGCAGATGCACCAATTGAGTGGTGCATCAACTAGAGACTTGGAGAATCCCCACAGATCCCTCGGGATCATTTGAAATCTCGAGAATACAGACGAACTATGCTACCCTATAAAATTCGACGTTTCAAACTCAGTGGCAATATCAAATTCTTAAAAAGAAATTGTTTTCACAAAACTAACCCCCAGAGACCTAATTTCATAACTTTTTGAATCGAGGGTCGAAATGAGATACCAAAACTGTAAAATCACACCAACCATGTTATCAACCTAAAATCAATGTTTTAAATCTGTTGGTGCAGTCCGTTTTGTCATCCGATGCACAAAATAATAAAATGTTGATTGAAATCAACTATAAAGCCTTTTGTAACCTCTAAAAGTCATAAACTAGTACAAATCATACTAAAATGTATTGAGAATTATGCCAATCATCCCGATACTAGAAATGCCACAAACCAACTACAAGGAGGCGTAAAATGGTTAAATCACACAAAAGTAAATAATTTACAAAATCACCAAAAATAAAGTCATCACACTACTTAACACATCTTAATGCTAAGATTTAAGGGAATTAACTTGCAAAATCAACAATAATGTAAGCCATGTAATCCCACAAAGTGGGGTCTGGAGAGGGTAGAGTCTACGCAAACCTTATCCTTATCTTGTACAAATAGAGAGGTTATTTCTAATAGACCATCGACTTAAATAAAACATGTCAAAGAGTGTGAAATTGGAGATATAGATATGAGAGAAGTAACAACAATGAAATAATATGAAAGGGAGAACGTTATACAACAAACAGGGGAAAATGTCCTATTTGAATTTATATTTCTTGAAAATCTCTTCACCTGTACAAGCTCTTCCTCCTCGATCTCCGTGCAGATATTCTGCATATTCTCTATCACAATAAGTTGAATCAAAGATAGAAACTTCAAATTCCATTTTTCCTTCATATCTAAACATCAATATATCTCCCAATTGCACATCATTTTCCTCTATAAATTTTCTCCAACCTTTTTCGAATCGTTTGTCATTCAGCTTAATCCGCCACTCTTTACTAGCCCTTTTCAGTTTTACATGTTCAATATGATCTTGTCCCTTTAGATACTTTAAGACACATGAGAATTTTCTACAGCACAACATAAATTTGACTATTTTTCTACCTGAGTTAAATAATTATAAAATAATATTCATATGGGAAATTATGGTGTTGAATTTGTTCTGGGAGAAATTCTTTCTTCATTTTATAATGCATGTAACATATATAGTAGACGAAAAAAAATAGGTAGTTTGATGTACTAAAACTTTCTCTATATACGAATCGAGGGAAGGATCGAAACACAAGGTTCCATTGTAGACAAAGGAAAATTGAAAGAAAAAATGAACCAAAAACGATAACTCACAAGACCATGCTTGAAACCTGGCTAAACAAAAAAAATGGGGTTTCTTTGGAGGGATTTTCATAGCAATCACTTAAAAATATGCAGATACTGTGGATAAAAAATGTCCTTAAGGTTTTGTGATTGATATAAATTGCAAGTGTGAAACTTCAGGTGAATCTCAATAGCTCAACTGCTTTGAACCTTCATCTCACTCTGTTTGGATGTTTGTTTCATACTTCCTCCGTTCATCAATACTTGCCCTCTATTGATTTGGCACACACATTGAGAAATAATAAATGATACACGTAATTTATCATATTATTTTTTGAATGTAATAAATTTAATGCTTTGAAAAATGTATTAAATAATGAATCATATTTAATACTAAGGGTAAAATGAATAGAAATGGGTAAATTATTCATTGATTTTTGATTGGTCATTTATTTTTAATAGAGTGAACAAGTAAATGGACTAAAGAATTAAAAGCCAATCAAATTATCCCAAACCAACCAAAAAAATATGTCCGTTACAAATATGCTCCCATATATTCCCCCCCTCCCAGTCCCACTTCCATCAACTCCTTTTACTTAGGGTTTTGAGGTTACTGTTAAGCCCTGCAATTTCAATCCTAAAAATCTCCTCCAATGTGCCTATCAACAAGGTGTTGACAGAATCAGTCAATCACTTTTTGGCCTCGTACCGAAATGGAAGTTCCGATTTCTCTGTTTTTCAGTCAATTTTCTTCCGTTTAATCCAAACAATGCCTGACCCCCCTCTTGAAATTACATGGTTTTACTCTGCTGTCACTTTTCACACCTCAAAAAAGTCAGCTGCTTTTACCAAAACCATTCCTGCTAAAGACTTGTTTCACTTGCTAATTTCGTGTTCTGGTTCGTGCAACGGGACCAAAAAGATTGCCTTGCTTGCCCCGTTACTCTACTTTTTGTATGATATAATCAGGGGCGGACCTACATATAATTTCGGGGTGCTCCGACACCCAGGAAAGTCGATGCGGAATAGATATAATTACATAAAAAATATACGAAAATATTTATAAAACATATAAATGCGTCCACTGGAACAAAAGTTGGTTAGGTGCACTGACATTTAAGTTGATCTTAAGCTTCTCCACTAAAGGGACGTCCGAGTTTGTGGAGGTGATTTTTTATTTTTTATTTTAGCTTTTTAATTTTTTTAAGCACCTACAAGTCTTAAATCCTAGGTCCACCACTGGATATAATTTGTGAGTTTTCGCGAAATGGGTTGTGCTTGACTATTGAAATTAAGGACTTGTTTGAGAAAATTGTTGATTATAAATGCATATGTTTGGTTAATCCCAAAAATGGAAACGAGTTTAATGAGGATATTGTCTGTCTTGAGGAATTGGTTGGGGTTTGGATGGTTGATCGGGTTGGAAAATGTGCTAAACTTGAGGAGAACTTACGCGTTTTCGTTCCGATTGTTAGTGTTGATGTTCACGAGGGTCAAAAGATGAGGTGTGGGATCCGGGAGTTAGCTGGTATTGTAATGTGTGAGGTGTTCTTGCTTACTTTGTCTTTGAAGTGCAATATGAGGTTTGTAAATGAGGAGTTTCAAAAGGATGCATGAAACTGGGCAATTCAGACTCTAAAACAGTTCCAAAATATTGAATTTTTAGGTTTGCTCTTGCTAGTTAATATCTCTTTGAAAAAGTTCAAGTTTCATTACCTGATTATGTATCATAGCTCATTGTTTTTTTTTGTCATTACTGTTAGTATGTAATTTCTGTACAGTAACATCACCTTGCTATTCCGACCAGTCATAAAGAGATTACAAAATTCATAGCAAATTCTGTGACTAGACTAGATGAGCAGTACTGGCAGCCTAGTAATAAGTCTGGCATAGTTTTCTATGGGGCTTTAGGAGGATACCTGAGTTATTGGCTCACTAAAATTGATTCACGTAATATGCACCCAAGGGTGTGGCTTAGTGGTTCAATGAAGTTGGGTTAAGCACCATGAGATCTCAGGTTCAATTCCCAACAGAGAAACACTGTAAGATTTCTTTCATTTGTTCTAGCCTTGGTGGACAGAGTTATCTAGTACCTGTTGCTGGTAGGAGGTGACAGGTATCTTGTGGAATTAGTTGAGGTGCGCGCAAGCTGGCCCGGACACTACGGTTATCCAAAAAAAAATTAGTCGACATAATATGCTTATATTTTCTAATAACAAGAACCAATTAATACTAATCTATAGTGTTTTTTCCTAATGTCTTTCCATGTTTCTAAATATATAGTTTTTAATTGCGCCATATTGTCTACATCATATGAATAACTCAATATCATTGTTCCTATATTTGTTTGTCTTTCCGTGCTAATTCCTCTTTTTATCAATCAATTGAAGAACTAATTAGCTGCTGGAGTGTTGAAAACAAATCGATTTATTCATTCCTTGAAAGAAAAGAACCATCGTGTTGAGGACAACCCTTCATAGGAACTTGCTTGTCACTCATTTTGTTTGAGTTGATATTAGTTTTCCGTGATGCCTTTACTGTATCACCATGGTTGGTTTTACACCCTTAGACTTTCATCTTTTATTATGACGCCCTTAGGAGTTAGCTAGACTTTGGGTCCAGTGTATTGGGATCAATGTATCCTCATTGCATGTAGTGTGACTTATATTTCTTTTGCTAGTCACACCTGGAATTTATGGATATAAATATTGATGTGCAAAGGATGTGAGTTAAGTTGGGAACCTTTAATAATCTTGTGCTTGTGTTGTTCTGACTTGGCTGAGGTTGTTCAATACTTCAATATTATTGCAATAAGTTTTCTTTTCTGTTGGATTGTCTGGAATTTGGTTCTTTGTTTAAAGAAGCTGCTGCATGTGAAGCAAGGCGGTTCAGCTGCTCGTCGAATTCCTTTTGACAGATGCTAGCTAGGTATTCTTTGAAGATTCCATTTCACGGAACTTCATTTCCATTGAAGGGCTATTTGTTTCTAGCAATGCATTCTCTATTTAAATCTTCCATGTGCAAGCTGATATTTTGTAATTAGCCCCCGCTATCTGAATGCTTCACTTCTACGCAGTAGTCCAATTTTCGTTATTTGTAGCTGCATATGCATAAAGTTTTCTATCTACTGATGCAATATTCTTTCCATGAAATCTCAAATAGTTGCATCGGCTGGAATTGCTACTCTTATTGTGTATAAAGCAGTACACATCATCACTATGGGTTGCATATTCCGTGGGACTTTGTAATTGTGTTGGAAAAGGAAACAGCAGAATAATCATGTTAGGGAGCCTACGTGAAGAAAAGCAGTTGTGTGCTCCCAGAAAACTAATCTTGACAAAAATTAGTCATTTTCTGTCTGCCGGCATCTCTTATCCCACACATGCCACAAAGAAGAAACTACTTGGAAGTGAGAGTATTCGAACCTCAACAACAACAACAACAACAACATACCCAGTATATTCCCACCAAGTGGGTGGGGTCTGTGGAGGGTAAGTGTACACAGTCCATACCACTACCTCAAATGTGAGATAGAGAGGCTGCTTCCGATAGACCCCCGGCTCAAAGTAAAACATTCTGACATAAGAAATAGTAAAAGAACAAGATTCAATAGAAAATAGCATAATCAATAATACCATTAACAAGATACTTCAAGTAACACACCAAAAGATACAATATCCTAAACTCAGACTACCCTTTTAACCTAATCCGCTTCCTCCAAAACTTCCTATCCAGGGCCATGTCCTCGGTAAGCTGGAACTGCTCCCTATTCGAACCTCCAATTACTATAATCCTTAGCTTTTCTTAGGTTATTTTTTTGAGTTTCGACTTCATTGCATGTTAAAACCATCGTAAACTGAATTAGCTGCACTTTTTGCTTGCTCTATTTAAGCCGAGAAACGAATTCTTTATATACTTTAAAAAACTGGATCGCTAGTGTTAGAAGAGTGGGATTTGAAAGCCAAGACATGTATTCAAGCTTTGTATAGACAAGATTTCACTTGATGCTTGATAGCTTTGAGTTTTTATTTGTTGGAGATCTGCTTCTCAGAATTCTTTTGGAAAAAAGACTAGTGGTCACTGCCTTATTGGTACGTACTCATCACAACCTTTATTTTCGCAAAGATTTAAGAGTGGATAGCATGTACAATGACCCAACAAGTTCCATGCTCTGCTGTGCTCCCCACTCTGTTTGTATGTATGCATTTGATGTTTTATACTGGTTTTATGGATATGTCCAGTCCCTGCTAAAGCAAATATAAATTTGCAGATCAAGATTGATTTATGTTAGGCTAAGTTCTTTTCTTTTTGTTTTCAATATTCGTTGTTGCAGAGTTCTGAAGATGCAATTGTTCTACAGAAACTATTGTATGATGCTGTGATACTGGTTGATCATTCATTTCTAAGTTCTGGCAGATGGTTTCAGCAACCCGAATCCTACTTCAGGAACTTGTTTCTGCTGTGGTCCTTAGTAGCTGATAATGCCATACTGTTTGCTAGGTAGGGGAATTTTTGTTGCATTAAAATTTGAAAAGAAGCTTGTTAACTTTTTCTTTGATAATAAATCCGGGAATTGTTGGCTTTTAGGGTATGCGATCAAGATACGCTGACTGCTTATGTAAAAGCTTTCTCTGAGTCTCAGCTACCCAGTGAGTTACTTAAATGGGTCTCTATCCACGCTCTCTCAGAAGAGAACCTGAGTAATCCAAAACTTATGACACCTAAAGCTCTCATAAGTATGTCTTTTATCTGGTTTGTTTTTTATTCGAGTACATTAGATTGTTTTGATTTTGCTTATACTGGATCAGTTGCATATTTTGTCCTTCTATGTGGCTGAGATTTTAGAAATTTCTGACCATAGTGATCCTCATCAACGTCAATAGCAAACCTACCCTTGTGGATAATATATTATACTTTATATCCTCCATTTTCATGTTCGTGTCTTCTTAGATAAGTTTCGTGTTTCCATAGAGTGGCTTTTTGTCCTGGAAGACCGAGGTCTCTGGGTGTTTGATCAACTGAGGTTTTAGAAAATTGCTGACCATAGTGATCCTCTTCAACATCAATAGCAAACCTACCTTGTGGATAATATATTATACTTATATCTTCCATTTTCATGTTCGCGTATTCTAAGATAAGTTGCGTGTTTCCATAGAGTGGCTTTTTGTCCTGGAAGACCGAGGTCTCCGGGTGTTTGATCATGACAAACTGAAGTTCCATGCCGAGGCAGAAATTTGCATTTCAAGGCCAGATTGCTTTCTCCCTGAAGTTCAGCCTGGAGGCTGGACTGCTGAAGAGAGAGCACAGGGAAGGAAAATGCATTGGGGATGAGGAAATGGACACCTCATTGGACAAAACATTCTTTGATGCTTACGTTTGTACAGATAAATTGCCTACTGACGGTGGCAGAAAGCGCAAAGATCGAGTGAAAGACACAGATATAAGAGGGGGAACACTAATCAAGCTTCTTAAGTATAACGTTCATGAAAGCCCAAATAGAGAGAAGTTTCTTCCTTTCTCTGATGAAGACATGGAAGTGATGGGATGATATGACCGAAGTATAAATTATGTATATGTAGCAGTGCTTTGGACCCTAGTTGGCACAGTGCATGATATAGCACTAACTCGGAGCAGTTCTTTCCTTCATTTTATGCCCCTTTTGGGGAATGTATGGATACAACGGAAAGCTTAAAGAGTTGATACAAATAACTCGTTTCACTATGTTGTATCGGATGATTTACAAGAATGACTTAGGAAGTGGATCGTCTTTTTAACTTTGACCTTTCTTACACCATGAGCAACACTTTTGGCCTTGAAGTCTGGTCCGTTGGGATAAATACAAGACCACTCATTTTGAAGGTCATTGCTTTAATTTCCTGTGTTGTGTCACTATCAATTTAAGGTCTTGCTCAATTAATTTTACTGGACTTGAAAAGTTGTACCTTGATATTGGTTACATGTTCTATGACCCTTTATCAAGAAGGGAGTTCTTAGTCCTCTTATCATTGTTACCTCATTGTTCTACTTACCATAGAAAATCCAATTGGATTAGAAAGTGGGCCTGAAAGTATTTTTATGGGCACTGGGAAAAAACTAAAAGGAAAAGGATATGGCATGACCACTTTAAAAAAAAATGACTCATAATTGAAAAGGTGGATATGCTGTAGCTAGTCAGCTAAAATAATTGTCTTTTTTAGCCATTTGACCTAATTGGACACATGCAGTCTCTATACTCAATTGATACACTTTAATATCAAATTGATACACTTTTATATTATATTGATACACATTTAAAAAAGAGAAAGGAAATTCTATGCAAGCACATGCAGTCCATATAACCAATTGATATTCTTTTATACCACATTAATACACTTTTATATTATATTGATACACTTGTAGTGTCCATATACTCAATTGATACTCTCTTATACTAGATTGATACATTTTTAGAATGCATATAGAAACTATATAAAGTTGTATAAAATATGTATTTAAATAATAATTGTAGTTAAAAATTGTATAGAATGTGTATAAAAATGCTATAATTATTATATATAATATGTATACGTATAAAAACTGTATCATTATTATATATAAATATATATCTTTAACAATTGTATTATATTAAAAGTATATGATATTGTATTTTATTGTATAAATAAGTAAAACTAAACAAAGCAAATAGTATGTTATTTTAATAATGTTATATCATTTTAAAAAGATTGTCATGTAAATGGTTTAGAATAAAACTTGTAAATCTACCTAAAAGTTCAGTTGAATTGTCTAACGTCTACTTTGACTTTTGAAAATGAAATGGACTAAATTTTGCATTATTAAAAGGAAAAGGAGCCAAAAAAACATGGGTCCATTAAAAATTAAAAGTCGGCCTAGTATACAAAACGGAAAGAGCCGAATTGTGATGTTTAATGGCCATTTATTGGGTTTTAAAATTTAGGTGCTAGTTTTGTGAAATTATTTTAGTGTTAGATGTTATTTTTGTCCTTTCCCCAAAACTAAATATACAACTTAACATTGTTTAATGAAAGTTATTGCAAAACTTTCTAGATTGAAAGTTATAACAATTTATTAAATAAAACAAAAAATAGTAAAATAATTTCATTTTATAAAAAAGTAAAAAACCACCTCTCGAAAAAGGAAAAACAGATTTCATATTAAAAAAAGTAAAAATTCACCCTTAAAAATAGCAACAGTTAAAGAAAAGATACACAACACCCAAAATTCTCTCTGGAACCATATTTTTTTTCCTTTTTAAAACTGATATGTGTTTTCTTCTCCAACCTTTTTTTTCTTGTTATTTCTGCAACAGATTAATAAAAATATATTGTTTGAAATCATTTTTTTTTTTCAAATAATTTTGATATTTGAGTCGAGAATTTATAATCACACACAAAATATAATGTTGAACTCTATGATTTTTAGTGATGTGTGGATTCATTTGATTCGTTTATATATATATATATATATATATATATCATCCGGTTGCATACCAGGCAAGTCTGTAGGGAACACATCCATAAACTCATGGACAACACAGACAGAATCCAAGGAAGGAGGTGAAACAACACCGATGTCACGAATATCCCCTCTCAACTAATTTACGAGCCTGAACATAAGATATAATCCTCTTAGGACCAAAATGAAGCGCACCTTGACACATTCGGCGAAGCTAAAGTCACAGTCTTAGCAAAACACTCTAAGACAACATGATAAGGAGCCAACTAATCCATACCCAAAATAACACTAAAATCAATCATATTTAACACAAGCAAATCTACCAAGTCTCACACCCAGAAAAAGTCACAACACAAGATCGGTACACCCGATCCACCACTAAAGAATCACCTACCGGGGTAGATACACGAATAAGCATGGCAAAAGGCTCACTAAAAAAATCAAAATTCAAAGCAAATACACAGACAAATAGAAGAAAGTTGATCCGGGATCAAATAATACAATGCAGATCTAAAAAAAAGGGGACGATACATACATATATATATATGGCGAAATATGTAAAGCAATTTCTGAAAAATATTTTGAAACGTATATTTATATATAAATTTGGTGATTTTTTTGAATTCTATATATTCTTCATCTTATGTTTTTGTTTTCTGCTATGTTGAAAAAAATTTGTTGAAATGTGTATATTATGTATGCATTTTATATGTTTGCCGATTTTTAAATTTTTTTAGCTTAAATAGATTTTTAAAAGATATTTCTTCTATAGGGATTCAATATGTTTATTGCTTTCTTTTGTGGTGAAATCATAATAATTTTGTTGGAAGAAAAGTAATTTTAATTGTATATTTATGTGTATGAATTTTGTTTGAAAAAAATATCTTTCTTGCTGTTACTGATTGTTGAAAGTAGATTCACTTTCAACTATCTTCTTCTTGCTCTTACTGACAGGAAATGGAGTGAAATAATCAAGATCAAAAGAAGGTCTGGAAAGAACAATGAGGCTACTCTTTTCTAATAATCTAGAACTCTTTCGAGTATGAATAGAATCAAATTAGGATTTAAAAGACATGATTCATATCGAAGTGAAATCAAAGCATACATCAACCATATAATGCAACTGAAACGAAATTCAAACCCCAAAAGCAAAAATCGATTAAGAAAAGACCAAAGATGTTCAAAAAAAATCCAAAACCACAGAATTCATATTAAAATGATATATATATATTTAAAGAAGTGTGTTTTAATAGACAAAAAATATTTTTTTCAATAAAGAGAGTTATAGAGAAGCATATAACTTTTCTGAAAAAGGAAAAAATGTGAATAAATGAACATAAATTATTGACCAGATTTTACTTCTACCATAATTATCAACACATTTATTTTAGAGAGATGAAATATTAAACACTAAAAAAAGGAGATAATTAGATTAATAAATATGTATTAAATGATTTTTTAAAAAAGAAATAAAATTAATTTTTTAAAATTGCTATAACTTGCAATTAATTTCATAGCTCAATAATTATATAAACGTGTTGTCACAACTTGCAAACACAATCTAATAAGTATATATAAGATAGGTAAAAGGCTTTATTGGACCCCTATACTCTGTCAGTTTTATAAGTTGAACACTTCTACTTACATGTTTATCATCTAGACCCTTGAACCCATCAAAAAACAACATTTCGCACCCTTTGATCGTTGAACATGCCTATGTGGCAAGGTCATGGTGACTAGGACAAAGAGAGTGTAACCACTCGCCTAGGGGTGAGAGTGGGGGTCAATTTTTAGCTAATTTTACATTAAATAATTACAAAAAATAAAAATAATATTAAAATTTTAAAAAAAAATTAAAAAAGGGTCCTTTTTTTCCTCCATCTATTAAAATTTAAAATATTTTTAAAAACTTAAAAATAATTTAAAAATATTTTTAAAAACTTAAAAATAATTTAAAAATATTTTTAAAATTTTTAAAAAAATTAAAAATATTTTTAAGATTTAAAAAAAAAATTAAAAAGGATCGTTTTTTCCCTCCATCTTTTTAAATTTAAAATATTTTAAAAATACGTTAAAAATATTTTAAAAAATTGAAAAAAAAATTAAAAATATTTTAAAAAAAAAATAAAAAATTCCTTCCCCTCCCCACCCCAGCCTGTCCCCACCCCCACACCCCCAGCCCGTCCTTTTTTCCTCCATCCTTTTTAATTTAAAAATAATAAATAAATTTTTTTTTTTCCATCCCCCCTTTCGGCCCCTCCCCACCCCACCC